>NC_133129.1:104891073-104913573 GCF_048418815.1 Hemitrygon akajei | reverse complement strand
GTTGTGTTATCCCATGTGACAGGCGAAGTCGTTCTGCTCGACTGGACTGTCGTCCGTTCACCCAGAATTAACGCCGGCTGTTCAGGGACAGGTCTTGGAAACAGCTGGCTGAATCCGGCTCGGGGTGAGGGGTGGTCCCACCCATCCTGAAGCAAAGTGATATCCCTGCCTCCCCTACACCCCTCCCTGTCTCTGTGACACCATCCTGCCCTTCCAAGTAATCCCTCTAGCTCCTACAGCTCTCCCCTTCTCTGTTACCCCCCTCTGGCTCCTATTTCCTTCCCGATCTCCATCCCCCATTCCAGGAGCTCTCCCTGTGATCGAAAACCCACCACCCTCACTTAACCCTGCGCCTGCCAGCCCATCACTCAGTTCAGGGATCGTGGGCTCCCTCACACTGGCACGTGCTTTCCCTGCAGATCCCAACGCTCCGCAGTTACCCCCGGGAACGCACTCCCAGCCGGAAGTGGAGTCCTTCAGCACCCAGCCCAGGCCGGACTTCGGCACAACTGCAGACAAAACCAACTCATCAGGTAAGCTGCTATTCCAAGGTGCCTTCCGTGGTGTGGGGCAGCGCATTCGCTCCGCCCGCGGGTTGCAGGAGTGGCCGTGGCCGGAGGACCTCGGCCATGCTGGCTGGAAATGGGCAACTGTCCCTCGTTTGGTGGCTGCAGCCCCACAGACTGTCTGCTGTCCAGGGTTCTGGGCTGAGATCTGTGGGATCTTGCTGTACACACATTGGGTACTGTGATTCCTGCATTCACTGGCTGGGACTCTTCCGGACCTCCTCAGGGTTGGTGCTGAGGGTGAGAGGGGTTACGTGTGAGTGTGTGTGTGTGTGAGTGTGTCTATCAGTGTGCGAATGACTGAGTGTGTGTGTGTAGCAAATTTCTGCATATATTAAATTCAGACGATGCTGGAAACATTCAGAGGCTGTGCAGCATTTGTGAGATGGACAGAGAAGGGCAGAGCTAATACTTCCCAGCCATGAACTATATCTGCTTTCAAGTGTTGAATTTGAGGTGTGAGCTTTGGTGTCTGCCGGACCTGCTGATTCTTCCCTGCCTGTTTGGTTTTAGTTTTGATTCCAGCATCAGCAGGATGATATTTGATCATCAAGTGTGGAGAGTGCATGAGTGTCTGTGTTCCTGCCCAACTGTGTGTGTGATCATGTCAGTCTCAATCTCGATATGTGTCCGTGTGTGTGTGTGTGTTCATGTCAGTCTCAATCTCGATATGTGTCCGTGTGTGTGTGTGTGTGTGTTCATGTCAGTCTCAATCTCGATATGTGTCCCTGTGTGTGTGTGTGTGTTCATGTCAGTCTCAATCTCGATATGTGTTCCTGTCTGTGTGTGTTCATGTCAGTCTCAAATTCGATATCTGTTCCTGTCTCTGTGTGTGTGTGTATTCATGTCAGTCTCAATATCGATATGTGTTCCTGTGTGTGCGTGTGTTCATGTCAGTCTCAATCTCGATATGTGTTCCTGTCTCTGTGTGTGTGTGTATTCATGTCAGTCTCAATATCGATATGTGTTCCTCTGTGTGTGTGTGTGTGTGTTCACGTCAGTCTGAATCTCGATATGTGTTCCTGTTTGTGCGTTCATGTCAGTTGCAATCTCGATATATGTTCCTCTGTGTGTGTGTGTGTGTGTGTGTGTGTCTATTTTCATGTCAGTCTCAATCTCGATATGTGTTCCTGTGTGTGTGTGTGTGTGTGTGTGTCTTTTTTTCATGTCAGTCTCAGTCCCGATATGTGTTCCCATGTGTGTGTGTGTGTGTTGATGTCAGTCTCAATCTCGATATGTGTTCCTATGTGTTACTGTGTGTGTGTTCATGTCAGTCTCAATCTCGATATGTGTTCCTGTCTCTGTGTGTGTGTGTATTCATGTCAGTCTCAATATCGATATGTGTTCCTCTGTGTGTGTGTGTGTGTGTGTTCACGTCAGTCTGAATCTCGATATGTGTTCCTGTTTGTGCGTTCATGTCAGTTGCAATCTCGATATATGTTCCTCTGTGTGAGTGTGTGTGTGTGTGTCTATTTTCATGTCAGTCTCAATCTCGATATGTGTTCCTGTGTGTGTGTGTGTGTGTGTGTGTGTGTGTGTGTGTCTTTTTTCATGTCAGTCTCAGTCCCGATATGTGTTCCCATGTGTGTGTGTGTGTGTTGATGTCAGTCTCAATCTCGATATGTGTTCCTGTGTGTTACTGTGTGTGTGTTCATGTCAGTCTCAATCTCGATATGTGTTCCTCTGTGTGTGTGTGTGTGTGTGTTGATGTCAGTCTCAATCTCGATATGTGTTCCTGTGTGTCTGTGTGTGTTCATGTCAATCTCAATCACTGTATGTGTTCCTGTGTGTGTGTGTTCATGGCAGTCTCAATCTCGATATGTGTTCCCGTGTGCTTCTATGTGTGTGTTCATGTCAGTCTCAATCTCGATGTGTTCCTGTGTGTGTGTGTGTGTTCATGTCAGTCTCAATCTCGATATGTGTTCCTATGTGTCTGTGTGTGTTCGTGTCAATCTCAATCACTGTATGTGTTCCTGTGTGTGTGTGTTCATGTCAGTCAAAATCTCAATATGCGTTCCTGTGTGTGTTTGTGTGTGTGTGTGTGTGTGTGTGTGTGTTCATGTCAGTCTCAATCTCGATATGTGTTCCTGTGTGTGTGTGTGTTCATGTCAGTCTCAATCTCGATGTGATCCTTTGTGTGTGTGTGTTCATGGCAGTCTCAATCTCGATATGTGTTCCTGTGTGTCTGTGTTTGTTCATGTCAATCTCAATCACTATATGTGTCCCTGTGTGTGTGTGTGTTCATGTCATCTCAATCTCGGTATGTGTTCCTGTGTGTGTGTGTGTGTGTGTGTGTGTGTTCATAGATAGATAGATAGATAGATACTTTATTCATCCCCATGGGGAAATTCAACTTTTTTTCCAATGTCCCATACACTTGTTGTAGCAAAACTACTTACATACAATACTTAACTCAGTAAAAAAAAAATATGATATGCATCTAAATCACTATCTCAAAAAGCATTAATAATAGCTTTTAAAAAGTTCTTAAGTCCTGGCGGTAGAATTGTAAAGCCTAATGGCATTGGGGAGTATTGACCTCTTCATCCTGTCTGAGGAGCATTGCATCGACAGTAACCTGTCGCTGAAACTGCTTCTCTGTCTCTGGATGGTGCTATGTAGAGGATGTTCAGAGTTATCCATAATTGACCGTAGCCTACTCAGCGCCCTTCGCTCAGCTACCGATGTTAAACTCTCCAGTACTTTGCCCACGACAGAGCCCGCCTTCCTTACCAGCTTATTAAGACGTGAGGCGTCCCTCTTCTTAATGCTTCCTCCCCAACACGCCACCACAAAGAAGAGGGCGCTCTCCACAACTGACCTATATAACACCTTCAGCATCTCACTACAGACATTGAATGACGCCAACCTTCTTAGGAAGAATGTGTTCCTGTGTGTGCGTGTGTGTGTGTGCTCATGTCAGTCTGAATCTCGATATGTATTCCCTTGTGTGTGTGTGTGTTCATGTCAGTGTCAATCTCGATATGTGTTCCTGTGTGTGTGTGTGTCTTCATGTCAGTATCAATCTCGATATGTGTTCCTCTGTGTTGCTGTGTGTGTGTGTGTTCATTTCAGTCTCAATCTCGATATGTGTTCCTGTGTGTGTGTGTGTTCATGTCAGTCTGAATCTCGATATATGTTCCAGTGTGAGTGTGTATGTTCATGTCAGGCCCAATCTCGATATGTGTTTGTGTGTGTGTGTGTGTGTGTGTGTGTGTGTGTGTGTGTGTGTTCATGTCAGTCTGAATCTCGATATGTATTCCCTTGTGTGTGTGTGTGTGTATGTGTGTGTTCATGTCAGTGTCAATCTCGATATGTGTTCCACTGTGTGTGAGTGTGTGTGTGTGTGTGGTCATGTCAGTCTAAATCTCGATATGTGTTCCTGTGTGTGTGCGTGTGTTCATGTCAGTCTCAATCTCGATATGTGTTCCTGTGTGTCTGTGTGTGTTCATGTCAATCTCAATCACTGTATGTGTTCATGTGTGTGTGTGTTCATGTCAGTCTTAATCTCGAAATGTGTTCCTGTGTGTGCGTGTGTGTGCTCATGTCAGTCTGAATATCAATATGTATTCCCTTGTGTGTGTGTGTGTGTGTGTGTGTGTGTGTGTGTGTGTGTGTGTGTGTGTTCATGTCAGTGTCAATCTCGATATGTGTTCCTGTGTGTATGTGTGTTCATGTCAGTCCGAATCTCGATATGTGTTCCAGTGTGTGTGTGTATATTCATGTCAGGCTCAATCTCGATATGTGTGTGTGTGTGTGTGTTTATGTCAGTCTCAATCTCGATATGTGTTCCTGTGTGTGTGTGTGTATTCATGTCAGTCTCAATCTCGATATGTGTTCCTGTGTGTCTGTGTGTGTTCATGTCAGTCTCAATCTCGATATGTGTTCCTGTGTGTGTGTGTGTGTGTGTGTGTATGTGTGTGTGCTCATGTCAGTCTGAATCTCGATATGTATTCCCTTGTGTGTGTGTGTGTGTTCATGTCAGTGTCAATCTCGATATGTGTTCCTCTGTGTTGCTCTGTGTGTGTGTGTTCATTTCAGTCTCAATCTCGATATGTGTTCCAGTGTGTGTGTGTATATTCATGTCAGGCCCAATCTCGATATGTGTTTGTGTGTGTGTGTGTGTGTGTTCATGTCAGTCTGAATCTCAATATGTATTCCCTTGTGTGTGTGAGTGTGTGTGTGTGTGTGTTCATGTCAGTCTCAATCTCGATATGTGTTCCTGTGTGTGTGTGTGTCTTCATGTCAGTATCAACCTTGATATGTGTTCCTGTGTGTGTGTGTGTGTGTGTGTCTGTGAGTGTGTTCATGTCAGTCTCAATCTCGATATGTGTTCCTGTGTGTGTGTGTGTTCATGTCAGTCTGAATCTCGATATGTGTTCCAGTGTGTGTGTGTGTATGTGTTCATGTCAGTCTCAATCTCGATATGTGTTCCTGTGCAGTTGTGCGTGTGTTCATGTCAGTCTCAATCTTGATGTGTGTTCCTGTTTGTGTGTGTGTTGATGTCAGTCTCAATCTCGATATGTGTTCCTGTGTGTGTGTGTGTGTGTGTGTTTGTGTGTTGATGTCAGTCTGAATCTCGATATGTATTCCCGTGTGTGTGGGGGTGTGTGTGTCTGTGTCTGTGTGTGTGTTCATGTCAGTGTCAATCTCGATATGAGTTCCTGTGTGCGTGTGTGTCTTCATGTCAGTCACAATCTCGATAAGTGTTCCTGTGTGTGTGTGTGTGTGTTCATGTCAATCTCAATGTTGCTAAGTGTTTCTGTGTGTGTGTGTGTGTGTGTGTGTGTGTGTGTGTGTGTGTGTGTGTGTGTGTGTGTGTGTGTGTTCATGTCAGCCTCAATCTCGTTATGTATTCCTCTGTGTGTGTGTGTCTTCATGTCAGTCTCAGTCTCGATATGTGTTCCTGTGTGTGTGTGTGTGCGTGCTCATGTCAGTCTGAATCTCGATATGTATTCCCGTGTGTGTGTGTGTTCATGTCAGTGTCAATCTCTATATGTGTTCCTGTGTGCGTGTGTGTCTACATGTCAGTCTCAATCTTGATATGTGTACCTGTGTGTGTGTGTGTGTGTGTTCATGTCAGCCTCAATCTCGTTATGTATTCCTGTCTGTGTGTGTGTCTTCATGTCAGTCTCAGTCTCCATATGTGTTCCTCTGTGTGTGTGTGTGTTCATTTCAGTCTCAATCTCGATATGTGTTCCTGTGTGTGTGTGTGTGTGTGTGTGTGTGTGCTCATGTCAGTCTGAATATCGAGATGTATTCCCTTGTGTGTGTGTGTTCATGTCAGTCTCAATCTCGATATGTGTTCCTGTGCGTGCTCATGTCAGTCTGAATCTCGATATGTATTCCCGTGTGTGTGTGTGTGTGTGTGTTCATGTCAGTGTCAATCTCGATATGTGTTCCTGTGTTTGTGTGTGTCTGTGTGTGGTCATGTCAGTCTCAATCTCGATATGTGTTCCTGTGTGTGTGTGTGTGTCTTCATGTCAGTATCAACCTTGATATGTGTTCCTGTGTGTGTGTGTGTGCGTGCTCATGTCAGTCTGAATCTCGATATGTATTCCCGTGTGTGTGTGTGTGTGTGTTCATGTCAGTGTCAATCTCGATATGTGTTCCTGTGTGTGTGTGTGTCTTTATGTCAGTATGAATCTCGATATGTGTTCCTCTGTGTGTGTGTGTGTGTGTGTCTGGTCATGTCAGTCTCAATCTCGATATGTGTTCCTGTGTGTGTGTGTTCATGTCAGTCTAAATCTCGATATGTGTTCCTGTGTGTGTGCGTGTGTTCATGTCAGTCTCAATCTCGATATGTATTCCCTTGTGTGTGTGTGTGTGTGTGTGTGTGTGTGTGTGTGTGCTCATGTCAGTCTGAATCTCGATATGTATTCCCTTGTGTGTGTGTGTGTGTGTGTTCATGTCAGTATCAATCTCAATATGTTTTCCTGTGTGTGTGTGTGTCTTCATGTCAGTATCAATCTCGATATGTGTTCCTCTGTGTGTGTGTGTGTGTGTGTGTGTGTGTGTGTGTGTGGTCATGTCAGTCTAAATCTCGATATGTGTTCCTGTGTGTGTGTGTGTGTGTTCATGTCAGTCTCAATCTCGATATGTGTTCCTGTGTGTCTGTGTGTGTTCATGTCAATCTCAATCACTGTATGTGTTCCTGTGTGTGTGTGTTCATGTCAGTCTTAATCTCGATATATGTTCCTGTGTGTGCGTGTGTGTGTATGTGTGCTCATGTCAGTATGAATCTCGATATGTGTTCCTCTGTGTGTGTGTGTGTGTGTGTGTGGTCATGTCAGTCTGAATCTCGATATGTGTTCCTGTGGGGGTGTGTTCATGTCAGTCTAAATCTCGATATCTGTTCCTGTGTGTGTACGTGTGCTCATGTCAGTCTCAATCTCGATATGTGTTCCTGTGTGTCTGTGTGTGTGTGTGTGTGTGTGTTCATGTCAGTCTGAATCTCGATATGTGTTTCTGTGTTTGTGTGTGTCTGTGTGTCTTCATGTCAGTCTCAGTCTCGATATGTGTTGCTCTGTGTGTGTGTGTTCATTTCAGTCTCAATCTCGATATGTGTTCCTGTGTGTGTGTGTGTGTTCATGTCAGTCTGAATCTCGATATATGTTCCAGTGTGTGTGTGTACATTCATGTCAGGCTCAATCTCGATATGTGTTTGTGTGTGTGTGTGTGTGTGTTCATGTCAGTCTCAATCTTGATATGTGTTCCTGTGTGTGTGTGTATTCATGTCAGTCTCAATCTCGATATGTGTTCCTGTGTGTCTGTGTGTGTTCATGTCTGTCTCAATCTCGATATGTGTTCCTGTGTGTGTGTGTGTGTGTGTGTTCATGTCAGTCTCAATCTCGATGTGTGTGTGTGTGTGTGTGTGTTCATGTCAGTCTCAATCTCGATATGTGTTCCTTTGTGTGTGTGTGTTCATGGCAGTCTCAATCTCAATATGAGTTCCCGTGTGTATGTGTTCATGTCAGTCTCAATCTCGATGTGTTCCTGTGTGTGTGTGTGTGTGTGTGTGTGTGTGTGTGTGTGTGTGTGTGTGTGTGTGTGTGTGTGTGTGTGTGTTCATTTCGGACAAAATCTCGATATGTGTTTCTGTGTGTGCATGTCAGTCTCAATCTTGATATGTGTTCCAGTGTGTGTGTGCGTGTGTTCATGTCAGTCTCAATCTCGATATGTGTTCCTGTGTGTGTGTGTGTGTGTGTGTGTGTGTGTGTGTGTTGATGTCAGTCTGAATCTCGATATGTATTCTCGTGGGTGTGGGTGTGTGTGTGTTCATGTCAGTGTCAATCTCTATATGTGTTCCTGTGTGCATGTGTGTGTCTTCATGTCAGTCTCAATCTCGATATGTGTACTTGTGTGTGTGTGTGTGTGTGTGTGTGTGTGTGTGTGTGTGTGTGTGTGTGTGTGTGTGTGTGTTCATGTCAGCCTCAATCTCGTTATGTATTCCTGTCTGTGTGTGTGTCTTCATGTCAGTCTCAGTCTCCATATGTGTTCCTCTGTGTGTGTGTGTTCATTTCAGTCTCAATCTCGATATGTGTTCCTGTGTGTGTGTGTGTGTGTGTGCTCATGTCAGTCTGAATATCGATATGTATTCCCTTGTGTGTGTGTGTGTGTGTGTGTGTGTGTTCATGTCAGTGTCAATCTCGATATGTGTTCCTGTGTTTGTGTGTTCCTGTGTGTGTGTATGTCTTCATGTCAGTATCAATCTCGATATGTGTTCCTCTGTGTATGTGTGTGTGTGTGTGTGTGTGTGTGTGTTTGTGCTCATGTCAGTCTGAATCTCGATATGTGTTCCTGTGTGTGTGCGTGTGTGTTTTCATGTCAGTCTCAGTCTTGATGTGTGTTCCTGTGTGTGTCTGTTCATGTCAGTCTCAATCTTGATATGTGTTCCTCTGTGTGTGTGTGTGTGTGTCTATTTTCATGTCAGTCTAAATCTCGATATGTGTTTCAGTGTGTGTGTGTGTGTGTGTGTGTGTGTGTCTGGTCATGTCAGTCTCAATCTCGATATGTGTACCTGTGTGTGTGCGTGTGTTCATGTCAGTCTCAATCTCGATATGTGTTCCTGTGTGTGTGTTTGTTGATGTCAGTCTCAATCTCGATATGTGTTCATGTCAGTCTCAATATCGCTATGTGTTCCTGTGTGTGTGTGTGTGTGTTCATTTCAGTCTCAATCTCAATATGTATTCCCTTGTGTGTGTGTGTGTGCTCATGTCAGTCTGAATCTCGATATGTATTCCCTTGTGTGTGTGTGTGTGTTCATGTCAGTGTCAATCTCGATATGTGTTCCTGTGTGTGTGTGTGTCTTCATGTCAGTATCAATCTCGATATGTTTTCCTCTGTGTGTGTGTGTGTGTGTGTGTGTGTGTGTGTGTGTGTGTGTGTGGTCATGTCAGTCTGAATCTCAATATGTGTTCCTGTGTGTGTGTGTGTCTTCATGTCAGTATCAATCTCGATATGTGTTCCTGTGTGTGTGTGTGTGTGTGTGTGTGTGTGTGTGTTGATGTCAGTCTGAATCTCGATACGTATTCTCGTGGGTGTGGGTGTGTGTGTGTGTGTGTTCATGTCAGTGTCAATCTCTATATGTGTTCCTGTGTGCGTGTGTGTCTTCATGTCAGTCTCAATCTCGATATGTGTACCTGTGTGTGTGTGTGTGTGTGTGTGTGTGTGTGTTCATGTCGGCCTCAATCTCGTTATGTATTCCTGTCTGTGTGTGTGTCTTTATGTCAGTCTCAGTCTCCATATGTGTTCCTCTGTGTGTGTGTGTTCATTTCAGTCTCAATCTCGATATGTGTTCCTGTGTGTGTGTGCTCATGTCAGTCTGAATATCGATATGTATTCCCTTGTGTGTGTGTGTGTGTGTGTGTGTGTGTTCATGTCAGTGTCAATCTCGATATGTGTTCCTGTGTTTGTGTGTTCCTGTGTGTGTGTATGTCTTCATGTCAGTATCAATCTCGATATGTGTTCCTCTGTGTATGTGTGTGTGTGTGTGTGTGTGTGTGTGTGTGTGTGGTCATGTCAGTCTGAATCTCGATATGTGTTCCTGTCTGTGTGTGTTCATGTCAGTCTAAATCTCGATATGTGTTCCTGTGTGTGTGTGTGTGTGTGTGTGTTCATGTCAGTCTCAATCTCGATATGTGTTCCTGTGTGTCTGTGTGTGTTCATGTCAATCTCAATCACTGTATGTGTTCCTCTGTGTGTGTGTGTGTGTGTGTGTGTGTGTGTGTGTGTGTGTGTGTGTTCATGTCAGTCTCAATCTGGATATGTGTTCCTGTGTGTGTGTGTGTTCATGTCAGTCTCAATCTCGATATGTGTTCCTTTGTGTGTGTGTGTTCATGGCAGTCTCAATCTCAATATGAGTTCCCGTGTGTATGTGTTCATGTCAGTCTCAATCTCGATGTGTTCCTGTGTGTGTGTGTGTGTGTTCATGTCAGTGTCAATCTCGATATGTGTTCCTGTGTTTGTGTGTGTCTTCATGTCAGTATCAATCTCGATATGTGTTCCTCTGTGTGTGTGTGTGTGTGTGTGTGTCTGGTCATGTCAGTCTCAATCTCGATATGTGTTCCTGTGTGTGTGTGTTCATGTCAGTCTAAATCTCGATATGTGTTTCTGTGTGTGTGCGTGTGTTCATGTCAGTCTCAATCTCGATATTCGTTCATGTCAGTCTCAATATCGCTATGTGTTCCTGTGTGTGTGTTCATTTCAGTCTCAATCTCGATATGTATTCCCTTGTGTGTGTGTGTGTGTGTGTGTGTGTGTGTGTGTGTGTGTGTGTGCTCATGTCAGTCTGAATCTCGATATGTATTCCCTTGTGTGTGTGTGTGTGTGTGTGTGTTCATGTCAGTATCAATCTCGATATGTTTTCCTGTGTGTGTGTGTGTGTCTTCATGTCAGTATCAATCTCGATATGTGTTCCTCTGTGTGTGTGTGTGTGTGTGTGTGTGTGTGTGTGTGTGTGTGTGTGTGTGTGTGTGGTCATGTCAGTCTAAATCTCGATATGTGTTCCTGTGTGTGTGTGTGTGTGTTCATGTCAGTCTCAATCTCGATATGTGTTCCTGTGTGTCTGTGTGTGTTCATGTCAATCTCAATCACTGTATCTGTTCCTGTGTGTGTGTGTTCATGTCAGTCTTAATCTCGATATATGTTCCTGTGTGTGCGTGTGTGTGTGTGTGTGTGCTCATGTCAGTATGAATCTCGATATGTGTTCCTCTGTGTGTGTGTGTGTGTGTGTGTGTGGTCATGTCAGTCTCAATCTTGATGTGTGTTCCTGTTTGTGTGTGTGTTCATGTCAGTCTCAATCTCGATATGTGTTCCTGTGTGTGTGCGTGTGTGTTTTCATGTCAGTCTCAGTCTTGATGTGTGTTCCTGTGTGTGTCTGTTCATGTCAGTCTCAATCTTGATATGTGTTCCTCTGTGTGTGTGTGTGTGTGTGTCTATTTTCATGTCAGTCTAAATCTCGATATGTGTTTCTGTGTGTGTGTGTGTGTGTGTGTGTGTCTGGTCATGTCAGTCTCAATCTCGATATGTGTACCTGTGTGTGTGCGTGTGTTCATGTCACTCTCAATCTCGATATGTGTTCCTGTGTGTGTGTTTGTTGATGTCAGTCTCAATCTCGATATGTGTTCATGTCAGTCTCAATATCGCTATGTGTTCCTGTGTGTGTGTGTGTGTGTTCATTTCAGTCTCAATCTCAATATGTATTCCCTTGTGTGTGTGTGTGTGTGCTCATGTCAGTCTGAATCTCGATATGTATTCCCTTGTGTGTGTGTGTGTGTTCATGTCAGTGTCAATCTCGATATGTGTTCCTGTGTGTGTGTGTGTCTTCATGTCAGTATCAATCTCGATATGTTTTCCTCTGTGTGTGTGTGTGTGTGTGTGTGTGTGTGTGTGTGTGTGTGTGGTCATGTCAGTCTGAATCTCAATATGTGTTCCTGTGTGTGTGTGTGTCTTCATGTCAGTATCAATCTCGATATGTGTTCCTGTGTGTGTGTGTGTGTGTGTGTGTGTGCGTGTGTGTGTGTGTGTGTGTGTTGATGTCAGTCTGAATCTCGATACGTATTCTCGTGGGTGTGGGTGTGTGTGTGTGTGTGTTCATGTCAGTGTCAATCTCTATATGTGTTCCTGTGTGCGTGTGTGTCTTCATGTCAGTCTCAATCTCGATATGTGTACCTGTGTGTGTGTGTGTGTGTGTGTGTGTGTTCATGTCGGCCTCAATCTCGTTATGTATTCCTGTCTGTGTGTGTGTCTTTATGTCAGTCTCAGTCTCCATATGTGTTCCTCTGTGTGTGTGTGTTCATTTCAGTCTCAATCTCGATATGTGTTCCTGTGTGTGTGTGCTCATGTCAGTCTGAATATCGATATGTATTCCCTTGTGTGTGTGTGTGTGTGTGTGTGTGTTCATGTCAGTGTCAATCTCGATATGTGTTCCTGTGTTTGTGTGTTCCTGTGTGTGTGTATGTCTTCATGTCAGTATCAATCTCGATATGTGTTCCTCTGTGTATGTGTGTGTGTGTGTGTGTGTGTGTGTGTGTGTGGTCATGTCAGTCTGAATCTCGATATGTGTTCCTGTCTGTGTGTGTTCATGTCAGTCTAAATCTCGATATGTGTTCCTGTGTGTGTGTGTGTGTGTGTGTTCATGTCAGTCTCAATCTCGATATGTGTTCCTGTGTGTCTGTGTGTGTTCATGTCAATCTCAATCACTGTATGTGTTCCTCTGTGTGTGTGTGTGTGTGTGTGTGTGTGTGTGTGTGTGTGTGTTCATGTCAGTCTCAATCTCGATATGTGTTCCTGTGTGTGTGTGTTCATGGCAGTCTGAATTTCGATAGTGTTCCTTTTTGTGTGTGTCTGTGTGTGTGTTCATGTCAGTCTCAATCTGGATATGTGTTCCTGTGTGTGTGTCTTCATGTCAGTCTAAATCTCGATATGTGTTTCTGTGTGTGTGCGTGTGTTCATGTCAGTCTCAATCTCGATATTCGTTCATGTCAGTCTCAATATCGCTATGTGTTCCTGTGTGTGTGTTCATTTCAGTCTCAATCTCGATATGTATTCCCTTGTGTGTGTGTGTGTGTGTGTGTGTGTGTGTGTGTGTGTGCTCATGTCAGTCTGAATCTCGATATGTATTCCCTTGTGTGTGTGTGTGTGTGTGTGTTCATGTCAGTATCAATCTCGATATGTGTTCCTGTGTGTCTGTGTGTGTTCATGTCAATCTCAATCACTGTATGTGTTCCTGTGTGTGTGTGTTCATGTCAGTCTTAATCTCGATATATGTTCCTGTGTGTGCGTGTGTGTGTGTGTGTGTGTGGTCATGTCAGTCTCAATCTTGATGTGTGTTCCTGTTTGTGTGTGTGTTCATGTCAGTCTCAATCTCGATATGTGTTCCTGTGTGTGTGCGTGTGTGTTTTCATGTCAGTCTCAGTCTTGATGTGTGTTCCTGTGTGTGTCTGTTCATGTCAGTCTCAATCTTGATATGTGTTCCTCTGTGTGTGTGTGTGTGTCTATTTTCATGTCAGTCTAAATCTCGATATGTGTTTCTGTGTGTGTGTGTGTGTGTGTGTGTGTGTCTGGTCATGTCAGTCTCAATCTCGATATGTGTACCTGTGTGTGTGCGTGTGTTCATGTCAGTCTCAATCTCGATATGTGTTCCTGTGTGTGTGTTTGTTGGTGTCAGTCTCAATCTCGATATGTGTTCATGTCAGTCTCAATATCGCTATGTGTTCCTGTGTGTGTGTGTGTGTGTGTTCATTTCAGTCTCAATCTCAATATGTATTCCCTTGTGTGTGTGTGTGTGCTCATGTCAGTCTGAATCTCGATATGTATTCCCTTGTGTGTGTGTGTGTGTTCATGTCAGTGTCAATCTCGATATGTGTTCCTGTGTGTGTGTGTGTCTTCATGTCAGTATCAATCTCGATATGTTTTCCTCTGTGTGTGTGTGTGTGTGTGTGTGTGTGTGTGTGTGGTCATGTCAGTCTGAATCTCAATATGTGTTCCTGTGTGTGTGTGTGTCTTCATGTCAGTATCAATCTCGATATGTGTTCCTGTGTGTGTGTGTGTGTGTGTGTGTGTGTGTGTGTGTGTGTTGATGTCAGTCTGAATCTCGATACGTATTCTCGTGGGTGTGGGTGTGTGTGTGTGTGTGTTCATGTCAGTGTCAATCTCTATATGTGTTCCTGTGTGCGTGTGTGTCTTCATGTCAGTCTCAATCTCGATATGTGTACCTGTGTGTGTGTGTGTGTGTGTGTGTGTGTTCATGTCGGCCTCAATCTCGTTATGTATTCCTGTCTGTGTGTGTGTCTTTATGTCAGTCTCAGTCTCCATATGTGTTCCTCTGTGTGTGTGTGTTCATTTCAGTCTCAATCTCGATATGTGTTCCTGTGTGTGTGTGCTCATGTCAGTCTGAATATCGATATGTATTCCCTTGTGTGTGTGTGTGTGTGTGTGTGTGTGTGTTCATGTCAGTGTCAATCTCGATATGTGTTCCTGTGTTTGTGTGTTCCTGTGTGTGTGTATGTCTTCATGTCAGTATCAATCTCGATATGTGTTCCTCTGTGTATGTGTGTGTGTGTGTGTGTGTGTGTGTGTGTGTGTGTGTGTGTGTGTGTGTGTGTGTGTGTGGTCATGTCAGTCTGAATCTCGATATGTGTTCCTGTCTGTGTGTGTTCATGTCAGTCTAAATCTCGATATGTGTTCCTGTGTGTGTGTGTGTGTGTGTGTTCATGTCAGTCTCAATCTCGATATGTGTTCCTGTGTGTCTGTGTGTGTTCATGTCAATCTCAATCACTGTATGTGTTCCTCTGTGTGTGTGTGTGTGTGTGTGTGTGTGTTCATGTCAGTCTCAATCTCGATATGTGTTCCTGTGTGTGTGTGTTCATGGCAGTCTGAATTTCGATAGTGTTCCTTTTTGTGTGTGTCTGTGTGTGTGTTCATGTCAGTCTCAATCTGGATATGTGTTCCTGTGTGTGTGTGTGTTCATGTCAGTCTCAATCTCGATATGTGTTCCTTTGTGTGTGTGTGTTCATGGCAGTCTCAATCTCAATATGAGTTCCCGTGTGTATGTGTTCATGTCAGTCTCAATCTCGATGTTTTCCTGTGTGTGTGTGTGTGTGTTCATGTCAGTGTCAATCTCGATATGTGTTCCTGTGTTTGTGTGTGTCTTCATGTCAGTATCAATCTCGATATGTGTTCCTCTGTGTGTGTGTGTGTGTGTCTGGTCATGTCAGTCTCAATCTCGATATGTGTTCCTGTGTGTGTGTGTTCATGTCAGTCTAAATCTCGATATGTGTTTCTGTGTGTGTGCGTGTGTTCATGTCAGTCTCAATCTCGATATTCGTTCATGTCAGTCTCAATATCGCTATGTGTTCCTGTGTGTGTGTTCATTTCAGTCTCAATCTCGATATGTATTCCCTTGTGTGTGTGTGTGTGTGTGTGTGTGTGTGTGTGTGTGTGTGCTCATGTCAGTCTGAATCTCGATATGTATTCCCTTGTGTGTGTGTGTGTGTGTGTGTTCATGTCAGTATCAATCTCGATATGTTTTCCTGTGTGTGTGTGTGTGTCTTCATGTCAGTATCAATCTCGATATGTGTTCCTCTGTGTGTGTGTGTGTGTGTGTGTGTGTGGTCATGTCAGTCTAAATCTCGATATGTGTTCCTGTGTGTGTGTGTGTGTGTTCATGTCAGTCTCAATCTCGATATGTGTTCCTGTGTGTCTGTGTGTGTTCATGTCAATCTCAATCACTGTATGTGTTCCTGTGTGTGTGTGTTCATGTCAGTCTTAATCTCGATATATGTTCCTGTGTGTGTGTGTGTGTGTGTGTGTGTGCTCATGTCAGTATGAATCTCGATATGTGTTCCTCTGTGTGTGTGTGTGTGTGTGTGTGTGGTCATGTCAGTCTCAATCTTGATGTGTGTTCCTGTTTGTGTGTGTGTTGATGTCAGTCTCAATCTCGATATGTGTTCCTGTGTGTGTGTGTGTGTGTGTTTGTGTGTTGATGTCAGTCTGAATCTCGATATGTATTCCCGTGTGTGTGGGGGTGTGTGTGTCTGTGTCTGTGTGTGTGTTCATGTCAGTGTCAATCTCGATATGAGTTCCTGTGTGCGTGTGTGTCTTCATGTCAGTCACAATCTCGATAAGTGTTCCTGTGTGTGTGTGTGTGTGTGTGTGTGTTCATGTCAATCTCAATGTTGCTAAGTGTTTCTGTGTGTGTGTGTGTGTGTGTGTGTGTGTGTGTGTTTGTTCATGTCAGCCTCAATCTCGTTATGTATTCCTCTGTGTGTGTGTGTCTTCATGTCAGTCTCAGTCTCGATATGTGTTCCTGTGTGTGTGTGTGTGCGTGCTCATGTCAGTCTGAATCTCGATATGTATTCCCGTGTGTGTGTGTGTTCATGTCAGTGTCAATCTCTATATGTGTTCCTGTGTGCGTGTGTGTCTTCATGTCAGTCTCAATCTTGATATGTGTACCTGTGTGTGTGTGTGTGTGTGTGTTCATGTCAGCCTCAATCTCGTTATGTATTCCTGTCTGTGTGTGTGTCTTCATGTCAGTCTCAGTCTCCATATGTGTTCCTCTGTGTGTGTGTGTTGATTTCAGTCTCAATCTCGATATGTGTTCCTGTGTGTGTGTGTGTGTGTGTGTGTGTGTGTGTGCTCATGTCAGTCTGAATATCGAGATGTATTCCCTTGTGTGTGTGTGTGCGTGTGTTCATGTCAGTCTCAATCTCGATATGTGTTCCTGTGCGTGCTCATGTCAGTCTGAATCTCGATATGTATTCCCGTGTGTGTGTGTGTGTGTGTGTTCATGTCAGTGTCAATCTCGATATGTGTTCCTGTGTTTGTGTGTGTCTGTGTGTGGTCATGTCAGTCTCAATCTCGATATGTGTTCCTGTGTGTGTGTGTGTGTGTCTTCATGTCAGTATCAACCTTGATATGTGTTCCTGTGTGTGTGTGTGTGCGTGCTCATGTCAGTCTGAATCTCGATATGTATTCCCGTGTGTGTGTGTGTGTGTGTGTTCATGTCAGTGGTCAATCTCGATATGTGTTCCTGTGTGTGTGTGTGTCTTTATGTCAGTATGAATCTCGATATGTGTTCCTCTGTGTGTGTGTGTGTGTGTCTGGTCATGGCAGTCTCAATCTCGATATGTGTTCCTGTGTGTGTGTGTTCATGTCAGTCTAAATCTCGATATGTGTTCCTGTGTGTGTGCGTGTGTTCATGTCAGTCTCAATCTCGATATGTATTCCCTTGTGTGTGTGTGTGTGTGTGTGTGTGTGTGTGTGTGTGTGTGCTCATGTCAGTCTGAATCTCGATATGTATTCCCTTGTGTGTGTGTGTGTGTGTGTGTTCATGTCAGTATCAATCTCAATATGTTTTCCTGTGTGTGTGTGTGTCTTCATGTCAGTATCAATCTCGATATGTGTTCCTGTGTGTCTGTGTGTGTGTGTGTGTGTGTGTGTGTGTGTGTGTGTGTGTTCATGTCAGTCTGAATCTCGATATGTGTTTCTGTGTTTGTGTGTGTCTGTGTGTCTTCATGTCAGTCTCAGTCTCGATATGTGTTGCTCTGTGTGTGTGTGTTCATTTCAGTCTCAATCTCGATATGTGTTCCTGTGTGTGTGCGTGTGTGTTTTCATGTCAGTCTCAGTCTTGATGTGTGTTCCTGTGTGTGTCTGTTCATGTCAGTCTCAATCTTGATATGTGTTCCTCTGTGTGTGTGTGTCTATTTTCATGTCAGTCTAAATCTCGATATGTGTTTCTGTGTGTGTGTGTGTGTGTGTGTGTGTGTGTCTGGTCATGTCAGTCTCAATCTCGATATGTGTACCTGTGTGTGTGCGTGTGTTCATGTCAGTCTCAATCTCGATATGTGTTCCTGTGTGTGTGTTTGTTGGTGTCAGTCTCAATCTCGATATGTGTTCATGTCAGTCTCAATATCGCTATGTGTTCCTGTGTGTGTGTGTGTGTGTGTTCATTTCAGTCTCAATCTCAATATGTATTCCCTTGTGTGTGTGTGTGTGCTCATGTCAGTCTGAATCTCGATATGTATTCCCTTGTGTGTGTGTGTGTGTTCATGTCAGTGTCAATCTCGATATGTGTTCCTGTGTGTGTGTGTGTCTTCATGTCAGTATCAATCTCGATATGTTTTCCTCTGTGTGTGTGTGTGTGTGTGTGTGTGTGTGTGTGTGTGGTCATGTCAGTCTGAATCTCAATATGTGTTCCTGTGTGTGTGTGTGTCTTCATGTCAGTATCAATCTCGATATGTGTTCCTGTGTGTGTGTGTGTGTGTGTGTGTGTTGATGTCAGTCTGAATCTCGATACGTATTCTCGTGGGTGTGGGTGTGTGTGTGTGTGTGTTCATGTCAGTGTCAATCTCTATATGTGTTCCTGTGTGCGTGTGTGTCTTCATGTCAGTCTCAATCTCGATATGTGTACCTGTGTGTGTGTGTGTGTGTGTGTGTGTGTTCATGTCGGCCTCAATCTCGTTATGTATTCCTGTCTGTGTGTGTGTCTTTATGTCAGTCTCAGTCTCCATATGTGTTCCTCTGTGTGTGTGTGTTCATTTCAGTCTCAATCTCGATATGTGTTCCTGTGTGTGTGTGCTCATGTCAGTCTGAATATCGATATGTATTCCCTTGTGTGTGTGTGTGTGTGTGTGTGTGTGTGTTCATGTCAGTGTCAATCTCGATATGTGTTCCTGTGTTTGTGTGTTCCTGTGTGTGTGTATGTCTTCATGTCAGTATCAATCTCGATATGTGTTCCTCTGTGTGTGTGTGTGTGTGTGTGTGTGTGTGTGTGTGTGTGTGTGTGTGTGTGTGTGGTCATGTCAGTCTGAATCTCGATATGTGTTCCTGTGTGTGTGTGTGTGTGTGTGTTCATGTCAGTCTCAATCTCGATATGTGTTCCTGTGTGTCTGTGTGTGTTCATGTCAATCTCAATCACTGTATGTGTTCCTCTGTGTGTGTGTGTGTGTGTGTGTGTGTGTGTGTGTGTGTGTGTGTGTGTGTGTGTGTGTTCATGTCAGTCTCAATCTCGATATGTGTTCCTGTGTGTGTGTGTTCATGGCAGTCTGAATTTCGATAGTGTTCCTTTTTGTGTGTGTCTGTGTGTGTGTTCATGTCAGTCTCAATCTGGATATGTGTTCCTGTGTGTGTGTGTGTTCATGTCAGTCTCAATCTCGATATGTGTTCCTTTGTGTGTGTGTGTTCATGGCAGTCTCAATCTCAATATGAGTTCCCGTGTGTATGTGTTCATGTCAGTCTCAATCTCGATGTGTTCCTGTGTGTGTGTGTGTGTGTTCATGTCAGTGTCAATCTCGATATGTGTTCCTGTGTTTGTGTGTGTCTTCATGTCAGTATCAATCTCGATATGTGTTCCTCTGTGTGTGTGTGTGTGTGTCTGGTCATGTCAGTCTCAATCTCGATATGTGTTCCTGTGTGTGTGTGTTCATGTCAGTCTAAATCTCGATATGTGTTTCTGTGTGTGTGCGTGTGTTCATGTCAGTCTCAATCTCGATATTCGTTCATGTCAGTCTCAATATCGCTATGTGTTCCTGTGTGTGTGTTCATTTCAGTCTCAATCTCGATATGTATTCCCTTGTGTGTGTGTGTGTGTGTGTGTGTGTGTGTGTGTGTGTGTGTGTGTGTGCTCATGTCAGTCTGAATCTCGATATGTATTCCCTTGTGTGTGTGTGTGTGTGTGTGTTCATGTCAGTATCAATCTCGATATGTTTTCCTGTGTGTGTGTGTGTGTCTTCATGTCAGTATCAATCTCGATATGTGTTCCTCTGTGTGTGTGTGTGTGTGTGTGTGTGTGTGTGTGTGTGGTCATGTCAGTCTAAATCTCGATATGTGTTCCTGTGTGTGTGTGTGTGTGTTCATGTCAGTCTCAATCTCGATATGTGTTCCTGTGTGTCTGTGTGTGTTCATGTCAATCTCAATCACTGTATGTGTTCCTGTGTGTGTGTGTTCATGTCAGTCTTAATCTCGATATATGTTCCTGTGTGTGCGTGTGTGTGTGTGTGTGTGCTCATGTCAGTATGAATCTCGATATGTGTTCCTCTGTGTGTGTGTGTGTGTGTGTGTGTGGTCATGTCAGTCTCAATCTTGATGTGTGTTCCTGTTTGTGTGTGTGTTGATGTCAGTCTCAATCTCGATATGTGTTCCTGTGTGTGTGTGTGTGTGTGTTTGTGTGTTGATGTCAGTCTGAATCTCGATATGTATTCCCGTGTGTGTGGGGGTGTGTGTGTCTGTGTCTGTGTGTGTGTTCATGTCAGTGTCAATCTCGATATGAGTTCCTGTGTGCGTGTGTGTCTTCATGTCAGTCACAATCTCGATAAGTGTTCCTGTGTGTGTGTGTGTGTGTGTGTGTGTTCATGTCAATCTCAATGTTGCTAAGTGTTTCTGTGTGTGTGTGTGTGTGTGTGTGTGTGTGTGTGTTTGTTCATGTCAGCCTCAATCTCGTTATGTATTCCTCTGTGTGTGTGTGTCTTCATGTCAGTCTCAGTCTCGATATGTGTTCCTGTGTGTGTGTGTGTGCGTGCTCATGTCAGTCTGAATCTCGATATGTATTCCCGTGTGTGTGTGTGTTCATGTCAGTGTCAATCTCTATATGTGTTCCTGTGTGCGTGTGTGTCTTCATGTCAGTCTCAATCTTGATATGTGTACCTGTGTGTGTGTGTGTGTGTGTGTTCATGTCAGCCTCAATCTCGTTATGTATTCCTGTCTGTGTGTGTGTCTTCATGTCAGTCTCAGTCTCCATATGTGTTCCTCTGTGTGTGTGTGTTGATTTCAGTCTCAATCTCGATATGTGTTCCTGTGTGTGTGTGTGTGTGTGTGTGTGTGTGTGCTCATGTCAGTCTGAATATCGAGATGTATTCCCTTGTGTGTGTGTGTGCGTGTGTTCATGTCAGTCTCAATCTCGATATGTGTTCCTGTGCGTGCTCATGTCAGTCTGAATCTCGATATGTATTCCCGTGTGTGTGTGTGTGTGTGTGTTCATGTCAGTGTCAATCTCGATATGTGTTCCTGTGTTTGTGTGTGTCTGTGTGTGGTCATGTCAGTCTCAATCTCGATATGTGTTCCTGTGTGTGTGTGTGTGTGTCTTCATGTCAGTATCAACCTTGATATGTGTTCCTGTGTGTGTGTGTGTGCGTGCTCATGTCAGTCTGAATCTCGATATGTATTCCCGTGTGTGTGTGTGTGTGTGTGTTCATGTCAGTGGTCAATCTCGATATGTGTTCCTGTGTGTGTGTGTGTCTTTATGTCAGTATGAATCTCGATATGTGTTCCTCTGTGTGTGTGTGTGTGTGTCTGGTCATGGCAGTCTCAATCTCGATATGTGTTCCTGTGTGTGTGTGTTCATGTCAGTCTAAATCTCGATATGTGTTCCTGTGTGTGTGCGTGTGTTCATGTCAGTCTCAATCTCGATATGTATTCCCTTGTGTGTGTGTGTGTGTGTGTGTGTGTGTGTGTGTGTGTGTGCTCATGTCAGTCTGAATCTCGATATGTATTCCCTTGTGTGTGTGTGTGTGTGTGTGTTCATGTCAGTATCAATCTCAATATGTTTTCCTGTGTGTGTGTGTGTCTTCATGTCAGTATCAATCTCGATATGTGTTCCTGTGTGTCTGTGTGTGTGTGTGTGTGTGTGTGTGTGTGTGTGTGTGTTCATGTCAGTCTGAATCTCGATATGTGTTTCTGTGTTTGTGTGTGTCTGTGTGTCTTCATGTCAGTCTCAGTCTCGATATGTGTTGCTCTGTGTGTGTGTGTTCATTTCAGTCTCAATCTCGATATGTGTTCCTGTGTGTGTGTGTGTGTTCATGTCAGTCTGAATCTCGATATATGTTCCAGTGTGTGTGTGTACATTCATGTCAGGCTCAATCTCGATATGTGTTTGTGTGTGTGTGTGTGTGTGTGTGTGTGTGTGTTCATGTCAGTCTCAATCTTGATATGTGTTCCTGTGTGTGTGTGTATTCATGTCAGTCTCAATCTCGATATGTGTTCCTGTGTGTCTGTGTGTGTTCATGTCAGTCTCAATCTCGATATGTGTTCCTGTGTGTGTGTGTGTGTGTGTTCATGTCAGTCTGAATCTCGATATGTATTCTCGTGGGTGTGGGTGTGTGTGTGTTCATGTCAGTGTCAATCTCTATATGTGTTCCTGTGTGCATGTGTGTGTCTTCATGTCAGTCTCAATTTCGATATGTGTACTTGTGTGTGTGTGTGTGTGTGTGTGTGTGTGTTCATGTCAGCCTCAATCTCGTTATGTATTCCTGTCTGTGTGTGTGTCTTCATGTCAGTCTCAGTCTCCATATGTGTTCCTCTGTGTGTGTGTGTTCATTTCAGTCTCAATCTCGATATGTGTTCCTGTGTGTGTGTGTGTGTGTGTGCTCATGTCAGTCTGAATATCGATATGTATTCCCTTGTGTGTGTGTGTGTGTGTGTGTGTGTGTTCATGTCAGTGTCAATCTCGATATGTGTTCCTGTGTTTGTGTGTTCCTGTGTGTGTGTATGTCTTCATGTCAGTATCAATCTCGATATGTGTTCCTCTGTGTATGTGTGTGTGTGTGTGTGTGTGTGTTTGTGCTCATGTCAGTCTGAATCTCGATATGTGTTCCTGTGTGTGTGCGTGTGTGTTTTCATGTCAGTCTCAGTCTTGATGTGTGTTCCTGTGTGTGTCTGTTCATGTCAGTCTCAATCTTGATATGTGTTCCTTTGTGTGTGTGTGTGTGTGTGTGTGTGTGTGTGTCTATTTTCATGTCAGTCTAAATCTCGATATGTGTTTCTGTGTGTGTGTGTGTGTGTGTGTGTGTGTGTGTCTGGTCAGGTCAGTCTCAATCTCGATATGTGTACCTGTGTGTGTGCGTGTGTTCATGTCAGTCTCAATCTCGATATGTGTTCCTGTGTGTGTGTTTGTTGATGTCAGTCTCAATCTCGATATGTGTTCATGTCAGTCTCAATA
>NC_133129.1:104853573-104888573 GCF_048418815.1 Hemitrygon akajei | reverse complement strand
GTGTGTGTGTGTGTGTGTGTGTGTGGTCATGTCAGTCTGAATCTCGATATATGTTCCTGTGGGGGTGTGTTCATGTCAGTCTAAATCTCGATATCTGTTCCTGTGTGTGTACGTGTGCTCATGTCAGTCTCAATCTCGATATGTGTTCCTGTGTGTCTGTGTGTGTGTGTGTGTGTGTGTGTGTGTGTTCATGTCAGTCTGAATCTCGATATGTGTTTCTGTGTTTGTGTGTGTCTGTGTGTCTTCATGTCAGTCTCAGTCTCGATATGTGTTGCTCTGTGTGTGTGTGTTCATTTCAGTCTCAATCTCGATATGTGTTCCTGTGTGTGTGTGTGTGTTCATGTCAGTCTGAATCTCGATATATGTTCCAGTGTGTGTGTGTACATTCATGTCAGGCTCAATCTCGATATGTGTTTGTGTGTGTGTGTGTGTGTGTGTTCATGTCAGTCTCAATCTTGATATGTGTTCCTGTGTGTGTGTGTATTCATGTCAGTCTCAATCTCGATATGTGTTCCTGTGTGTCTGTGTGTGTTCATGTCAATCTCAATCACTGTATGTGTTCCTCTGTGTGTGTGTGTGCGTGTGTGTGTGTGTGTTCATGTCAGTCTCAATCTCGATATGTGTTCCTGTGTGTGTGTGTTCATGGCAGTCTGAATTTCGATAGTGTTCCTTTTTGTGTGTGTCTGTGTGTGTGTTCATGTCAGTCTCAATCTGGATATGTGTTCCTGTGTGTGTGTGTGTTCATGTCAGTCTCAATCTCGATATGTGTTCCTTTGTGTGTGTGTGTTCATGGCAGTCTCAATCTCAATATGAGTTCCCGTGTGTATGTGTTCATGTCAGTCTCAATCTCGATGTGTTCCTGTGTGTGTGTGTGTGTGTGTTCATGTCAGTGTCAATCTCGATATGTGTTCCTGTGTTTGTGTGTGTCTTCATGTCAGTATCAATCTCGATATGTGTTCCTCTGTGTGTGTGTGTGTGTCTGGTCATGTCAGTCTCAATCTCGATATGTGTTCCTGTGTGTGTGTGTTCATGTCAGTCTAAATCTCGATATGTGTTTCTGTGTGTGTGCGTGTGTTCATGTCAGTCTCAATCTCGATATTCGTTCATGTCAGTCTCAATATCGCTATGTGTTCCTGTGTGTGTGTTCATTTCAGTCTCAATCTCGATATGTATTCCCTTGTGTGTGTGTGTGTGCTCATGTCAGTCTGAATCTCGATATGTATTCCCTTGTGTGTGTGTGTGTGTGTGTGTTCATGTCAGTATCAATCTCGATATGTTTTCCTGTGTGTGTGTGTGTCTTCATGTCAGTATCAATCTCGATATGTGTTCCTCTGTGTGTGTGTGTGTGTGTGTGTGGTCATGTCAGTCTAAATCTCGATATGTGTTCCTGTGTGTGCGTGTGTGTGTGTGTGTGCTCATGTCAGTATGAATCTCGATATGTGTTCCTCTGTGTGTGTGTGTGTGTGTGTGTGTGTGGTCATGTCAGTCTGAATCTCGATATGTGTTCCTGTGGGGGTGTGTTCATGTCAGTCTAAATCTCGATATCTGTTCCTGTGTGTGTACGTGTGCTCATGTCAGTCTCAATCTCGATATGTGTTCCTGTGTGTCTGTGTGTGTGTGTGTGTGTGTGTGTGTGTTCATGTCAGTCTGAATCTCGATATGTGTTTCTGTGTTTGTGTGTGTCTGTGTGTCTTCATGTCAGTCTCAGTCTCGATATGTGTTGCTCTGTGTGTGTGTGTGTGTGTGTGGTCATGTCAGTCTGAATCTCGATATGTGTTCCTGTGGGGGTGTGTTCATGTCAGTCTAAATCTCGATATCTGTTCCTGTGTGTGTACGTGTGCTCATGTCAGTCTCAATCTCGATATGTGTTCCTGTGTGTCTGTGTGTGTGTGTGTGTGTGTGTTCATGTCAGTCTGAATCTCGATATGTGTTTCTGTGTTTGAGTGTGTCTGTGTGTCTTCATTTCAGTCTCAATCTCGATATGTGTTCCTGTGTGTGTGTGTGTGTGTTCATGTCAGTCTGAATCTCGATATATGTTCCAGTGTGTGTGTGTACATTCATGTCAGGCTCAATCTCGATATGTGTTTGTGTGTGTGTGTGTGTGTGTGTGTTCATGTCAGTCTCAATCTTGATATGTGTTCCTGTGTGTGTGTGTATTCATGTCAGTCTCAATCTCGATATGTGTTCCTGTGTGTCTGTGTGTGTTCATGTCAATCTCAATGACTGTATGTGTTCCTCTGTGTGTGTGTGTGTGTGTGTGTGTGTGTGTGTGTGTGTCTTCATGTCAGTATCAATCTCGATATGTGTTCCTGTGTGTGTGTGTGTGTGTGTGTGTTGATGTCAGTCTGAATCTCGATATGTATTCTCGTGGGTGTGGGTGTGTGTGTGTGTGTTCATGTCAGTGTCAATCTCTATATGTGTTCCTGTGTGCGTGTGTGTCTTCATGTCAGTCTCAATCTCGATATGTGTACCTGTGTGTGTGTGTGTGTGTGTGTGTGTGTTTATGTCAGCCTCAATCTCGTTATGTATTCCTGTCTGTGTGTGTGTCTTCATGTCAGTCTCAGTCTCCATATGTGTTCCTCTGTGTGTGTGTGTTCATTTCAGTCTCAATCTCGATATGTGTTCCTGTGTGTGTGTGTGTGTGCTCATGTCAGTCTGAATATCGATATGTATTCCCTTGTGTGTGTGTGTGTGTGTGTGTTCATGTCAGTGTCAATCTCGATATGTGTTCCTGTGTTTGTGTGTTCCTGTGTGTGTGTATGTCTTCATGTCAGTATCAATCTTGATATGTGTTCCTCTGTGTATGTGTGTGTGTGTGTGTGTGTGTGTGTGGTCATGTCAGTCTGAATCTCGATATGTGTTCCTGTCTGTGTGTGTTCATGTCAGTCTAAATCTCGATATGTGTTCTTGTGTGTGTGTGTGTGTGTGTGTTCATGTCAGTGTCAATCTCGATATGTGTTCCTGTGTTTGTGTGTTCCTGTGTGTGTGTATGTCTTCATGTCAGTATCAATCTCGATATGTGTTCCTCTGTGTATGTGTGTGTGTGTGTGTGTGTGTGTTTGTGCTCATGTCAGTCTGAATCTCGATATGTGTTCCTGTGTGTGTGCGTGTGTGTTTTCATGTCAGTCTCAGTCTTGATGTGTGTTCCTGTGTGTGTCTGTTCATGTCAGTCTCAATCTTGATATGTGTTCCTTTGTGTGTGTGTGTGTGTGTGTGTGTGTGTGTCTATTTTCATGTCAGTCTAAATCTCGATATGTGTTTCTGTGTGTGTGTGTGTCTGGTCAGGTCAGTCTCAATCTCGATATGTGTACCTGTGTGTGTGCGTGTGTTCATGTCAGTCTCAATCTCGATATGTGTTCCTGTGTGTGTGTTTGTTGATGTCAGTCTCAATCTCGATATGTGTTCATGTCAGTCTCAATATCGCTATGTGTTCCTGTGTGTGTGTGTGTGTGTTCATTTCAGTTTCAATCTCAATATGTATTCCCTTGTGTGTGTGTGTGTGCTCATGTCAGTCTGAATCTCGATATGTATTCCCTTGTGTGTGTGTGTGTTCATGTCAGTGTCAATCTCGATATGTGTTCCTGTGTGTGTGTGTGTCTTCATGTCAGTATCAATCTCGATATGTTTTCCTCCGTGTGTGTGTGTGTGTGTGTGTGTGGTCATGTCAGTCTGAATCTCAATATGTGTTCCTGTGTGTGTGTGTGTGTCTTCATGTCAGTATCAATCTCGATATGTGTTCCTGTGTGTGTGTGTGTGTGTGTGTGTGTGTGTGTGTGTGTGTTGATGTCAGTCTGAATCTCGATACGTATTCTCGTGGGTGTGGGTGTGTGTGTGTGTGTGTTCATGTCAGTGTCAATCTCTATATGTGTTCCTGTGTGCGTGTGTGTCTTCATGTCAGTCTCAATCTCGATATGTGTACCTGTGTGTGTGTGTGTGTGTGTGTGTGTGTGTGTGTGTTCATGTCGGCCTCAATCTCGTTATGTATTCCTGTCTGTGTGTGTGTCTTTATGTCAGTCTCAGTCTCAATATGTGTTCCTCTGTGTGTGTGTGTTCATTTCAGTCTCAATCTCGATATGTGTTCCTGTGTGTGTGTGTGTGTGCTCATGTCAGTCTGAATATCGATATGTATTCCCTTGTGTGTGTGTGTGTGTGTTCATGTCAGTGTCAATCTCGATATGTGTTCCTGTGTTTGTGTGTTCCTGTGTGTGTGTATGTCTTCATGTCAGTATCAATCTCGATATGTGTTCCTCTGTGTATGTGTGTGTGTGTGTGTGTGTGTGTGTGTGTGTGTGTGTGTGTGGTCATGTCAGTCTGAATCTCGATATGTGTTCCTGTCTGTGTGTGTTCATGTCAGTCTAAATCTCGATATGTGTTCCTGTGTGTGTGTGTGTGTGTGTGTGTGTTCATGTCAGTCTCAATCTCGATATGTGTTCCTGTGTGTCTGTGTGTTCATGTCAATCTCAATCACTGTATGTGTTCCTCTGTGTGTGTGTGTGTGTGTGTGTGTTCATGTCAGTCTCAATCTCGATATGTGTTCCTGTGTGTGTGTGTTCATGGCAGTCTGAATTTCGATAGTGTTCCTTTTTGTGTGTGTCTGTGTGTGTGTTCATGTCAGTCTCAATCTGGATATGTGTTCCTGTGTGTGTGTGTGTTCATGTCAGTCTCAATCTCGATATGTGTTCCTTTGTGTGTGTGTGTTCATGGCAGTCTCAATCTCAATATGAGTTCCCGTGTGTATGTGTTCATGTCAGTCTCAATCTCGATGTGTTCCTGTGTGTGTGTGTGTGTGTTCATGTCAGTGTCAATCTCGATATGTGTTCCTGTGTTTGTGTGTGTCTTCATGTCAGTATCAATCTCGATATGTGTTCCTCTGTGTGTGTGTGTGTGTGTGTCTGGTCATGTCAGTCTCAATCTCGATATATGTTCCTGTGTGTGTGTGTTCATGTCAGTCTAAATCTCGATATGTGTTTCTGTGTGTGTGCGTGTGTTCATGTCAGTCTCAATCTCGATATTCGTTCATGTCAGTCTCAATATCGCTATGTGTTCCTGTGTGTGTGTTCATTTCAGTCTCAATCTCGATATGTATTCCCTTGTGTGTGTATGTGTGTGTGTGTGTGTGTGTGTGTGTGCTCATGTCAGTCTGAATCTCGATATGTATTCCCTTGTGTGTGTGTGTGTGTGTGTGTTCATGTCAGTCTGAATCTCGATATGTATTCTCGTGGGTGTGGGTGTGTGTGTGTTCATGTCAGTGTCAATCTCTATATGTGTTCCTGTGTGCATGTGTGTGTCTTCATGTCAGTCTCAATCTCGATATGTGTACTTGTGTGTGTGTGTGTGTGTGTGTGTGTGTGTGTGTGTGTGTGTGTTCATGTCAGCCTCAATCTCGTTATGTATTCCTGTCTGTGTGTGTGTCTTCATGTCAGTCTCAGTCTCCATATGTGTTCCTCTGTGTGTGTGTGTTCATTTCAGTCTCAATCTCGATATGTGTTCCTGTGTGTGTGTGTGTGTGTGCTCATGTCAGTCTGAATATCGATATGTATTCCCTTGTGTGTGTGTGTGTGTGTGTGTGTGTGTTCATGTCAGTGTCAATCTCGATATGTGTTCCTGTGTTTGTGTGTTCCTGTGTGTGTGTATGTCTTCATGTCAGTATCAATCTCGATATGTGTTCCTCTGTGTATGTGTGTGTGTGTGTGTGTGTGTGTTTGTGCTCATGTCAGTCTGAATCTCGATATGTGTTCCTGTGTGTGTGCGTGTGTGTTTTCATGTCAGTCTCAGTCTTGATGTGTGTTCCTGTGTGTGTCTGTTCATGTCAGTCTCAATCTTGATATGTGTTCCTCTGTGTATGTGTGTGTGTGTGTGTGTGTGTGTGTGTGTTTGTGCTCATGTCAGTCTGAATCTCGATATGTGTTCCTCTGTGTGTGTGTGTGTGTGTGTGTGTGTGGTCATGTCAGTCTGAATCTCGATATGTGTTCCTGTGGGGGTGTGTTCATGTCAGTCTAAATCTCGATATCTGTTCCTGTGTGTGTACGTGTGCTCATGTCAGTCTCAATCTCGATATGTGTTCCTGTGTGTCTGTGTGTGTGTGTGTGTGTGTGTGTGTTCATGTCAGTCTGAATCTCGATATGTGTTTCTGTGTTTGTGTGTGTCTGTGTGTCTTCATGTCAGTCTCAGTCTCGATATGTGTTGCTCTGTGTGTGTGTGTTCATTTCAGTCTCAATCTCGATATGTGTTCCTGTGTGTGTGTGTGTGTTCATGTCAGTCTGAATCTCGATATATGTTCCAGTGTGTGTGTGTACATTCATGTCAGGCTCAATCTCGATATGTGTTTGTGTGTGTGTGTGTGTGTGTGTGTGTTCATGTCAGTCTCAATCTTGATATGTGTTCCTGTGTGTGTGTGTATTCATGTCAGTCTCAATCTCGATATGTGTTCCTGTGTGTCTGTGTGTGTTCATGTCAATCTCAATCACTGTATGTGTTCCTCTGTGTGTGTGTGTGCGTGTGTGTGTGTGTGTTCATGTCAGTCTCAATCTCGATATGTGTTCCTGTGTGTGTGTGTTCATGGCAGTCTGAATTTCGATAGTGTTCCTTTTTGTGTGTGTCTGTGTGTGTGTTCATGTCAGTCTCAATCTGGATATGTGTTCCTGTGTGTGTGTGTGTTCATGTCAGTCTCAATCTCGATATGTGTTCCTTTGTGTGTGTGTGTTCATGGCAGTCTCAATCTCAATATGAGTTCCCGTGTGTATGTGTTCATGTCAGTCTCAATCTCGATGTGTTCCTGTGTGTGTGTGTGTGTGTGTTCATGTCAGTGTCAATCTCGATATGTGTTCCTGTGTTTGTGTGTGTCTTCATGTCAGTATCAATCTCGATATGTGTTCCTCTGTGTGTGTGTGTGTGTCTGGTCATGTCAGTCTCAATCTCGATATGTGTTCCTGTGTGTGTGTGTTCATGTCAGTCTAAATCTCGATATGTGTTTCTGTGTGTGTGCGTGTGTTCATGTCAGTCTCAATCTCGATATTCGTTCATGTCAGTCTCAATATCGCTATGTGTTCCTGTGTGTGTGTTCATTTCAGTCTCAATCTCGATATGTATTCCCTTGTGTGTGTGTGTGTGCTCATGTCAGTCTGAATCTCGATATGTATTCCCTTGTGTGTGTGTGTGTGTGTGTGTTCATGTCAGTATCAATCTCGATATGTTTTCCTGTGTGTGTGTGTGTCTTCATGTCAGTATCAATCTCGATATGTGTTCCTCTGTGTGTGTGTGTGTGTGTGTGTGTGTGTGTGTGGTCATGTCAGTCTAAATCTCGATATGTGTTCCTGTGTGTGCGTGTGTGTGTGTGTGTGCTCATGTCAGTATGAATCTCGATATGTGTTCCTCTGTGTGTGTGTGTGTGTGTGTGTGTGTGGTCATGTCAGTCTGAATCTCGATATGTGTTCCTGTGGGGGTGTGTTCATGTCAGTCTAAATCTCGATATCTGTTCCTGTGTGTGTACGTGTGCTCATGTCAGTCTCAATCTCGATATGTGTTCCTGTGTGTCTGTGTGTGTGTGTGTGTGTGTGTGTGTGTTCATGTCAGTCTGAATCTCGATATGTGTTTCTGTGTTTGTGTGTGTCTGTGTGTCTTCATGTCAGTCTCAGTCTCGATATGTGTTGCTCTGTGTGTGTGTGTGTGTGTGTGGTCATGTCAGTCTGAATCTCGATATGTGTTCCTGTGGGGGTGTGTTCATGTCAGTCTAAATCTCGATATCTGTTCCTGTGTGTGTACGTGTGCTCATGTCAGTCTCAATCTCGATATGTGTTCCTGTGTGTCTGTGTGTGTGTGTGTGTGTGTGTGTTCATGTCAGTCTGAATCTCGATATGTGTTTCTGTGTTTGAGTGTGTCTGTGTGTCTTCATTTCAGTCTCAATCTCGATATGTGTTCCTGTGTGTGTGTGTGTGTGTTCATGTCAGTCTGAATCTCGATATATGTTCCAGTGTGTGTGTGTACATTCATGTCAGGCTCAATCTCGATATGTGTTTGTGTGTGTGTGTGTGTGTGTGTGTTCATGTCAGTCTCAATCTTGATATGTGTTCCTGTGTGTGTGTGTATTCATGTCAGTCTCAATCTCGATATGTGTTCCTGTGTGTCTGTGTGTGTTCATGTCAATCTCAATGACTGTATGTGTTCCTCTGTGTGTGTGTGTGTGTGTGTGTGTGTGTGTGTGTGTGTCTTCATGTCAGTATCAATCTCGATATGTGTTCCTGTGTGTGTGTGTGTGTGTGTGTGTTGATGTCAGTCTGAATCTCGATATGTATTCTCGTGGGTGTGGGTGTGTGTGTGTGTGTTCATGTCAGTGTCAATCTCTATATGTGTTCCTGTGTGCGTGTGTGTCTTCATGTCAGTCTCAATCTCGATATGTGTACCTGTGTGTGTGTGTGTGTGTGTGTGTGTTTATGTCAGCCTCAATCTCGTTATGTATTCCTGTCTGTGTGTGTGTCTTCATGTCAGTCTCAGTCTCCATATGTGTTCCTCTGTGTGTGTGTGTTCATTTCAGTCTCAATCTCGATATGTGTTCCTGTGTGTGTGTGTGTGTGCTCATGTCAGTCTGAATATCGATATGTATTCCCTTGTGTGTGTGTGTGTGTGTGTGTTCATGTCAGTGTCAATCTCGATATGTGTTCCTGTGTTTGTGTGTTCCTGTGTGTGTGTATGTCTTCATGTCAGTATCAATCTTGATATGTGTTCCTCTGTGTATGTGTGTGTGTGTGTGTGTGTGTGTGTGGTCATGTCAGTCTGAATCTCGATATGTGTTCCTGTCTGTGTGTGTTCATGTCAGTCTAAATCTCGATATGTGTTCTTGTGTGTGTGTGTGTGTGTGTGTTCATGTCAGTGTCAATCTCGATATGTGTTCCTGTGTTTGTGTGTTCCTGTGTGTGTGTATGTCTTCATGTCAGTATCAATCTCGATATGTGTTCCTCTGTGTATGTGTGTGTGTGTGTGTGTGTGTGTTTGTGCTCATGTCAGTCTGAATCTCGATATGTGTTCCTGTGTGTGTGCGTGTGTGTTTTCATGTCAGTCTCAGTCTTGATGTGTGTTCCTGTGTGTGTCTGTTCATGTCAGTCTCAATCTTGATATGTGTTCCTTTGTGTGTGTGTGTGTGTGTGTGTGTGTGTGTCTATTTTCATGTCAGTCTAAATCTCGATATGTGTTTCTGTGTGTGTGTGTGTCTGGTCAGGTCAGTCTCAATCTCGATATGTGTACCTGTGTGTGTGCGTGTGTTCATGTCAGTCTCAATCTCGATATGTGTTCCTGTGTGTGTGTTTGTTGATGTCAGTCTCAATCTCGATATGTGTTCATGTCAGTCTCAATATCGCTATGTGTTCCTGTGTGTGTGTGTGTGTGTTCATTTCAGTTTCAATCTCAATATGTATTCCCTTGTGTGTGTGTGTGTGCTCATGTCAGTCTGAATCTCGATATGTATTCCCTTGTGTGTGTGTGTGTTCATGTCAGTGTCAATCTCGATATGTGTTCCTGTGTGTGTGTGTGTCTTCATGTCAGTATCAATCTCGATATGTTTTCCTCTGTGTGTGTGTGTGTGTGTGTGTGGTCATGTCAGTCTGAATCTCAATATGTGTTCCTGTGTGTGTGTGTGTGTCTTCATGTCAGTATCAATCTCGATATGTGTTCCTGTGTGTGTGTGTGTGTGTGTGTGTGTGTGTGTGTTGATGTCAGTCTGAATCTCGATACGTATTCTCGTGGGTGTGGGTGTGTGTGTGTGTGTGTTCATGTCAGTGTCAATCTCTATATGTGTTCCTGTGTGCGTGTGTGTCTTCATGTCAGTCTCAATCTCGATATGTGTACCTGTGTGTGTGTGTGTGTGTGTGTGTGTGTGTTCATGTCGGCCTCAATCTCGTTATGTATTCCTGTCTGTGTGTGTGTCTTTATGTCAGTCTCAGTCTCAATATGTGTTCCTCTGTGTGTGTGTGTTCATTTCAGTCTCAATCTCGATATGTGTTCCTGTGTGTGTGTGTGTGTGCTCATGTCAGTCTGAATATCGATATGTATTCCCTTGTGTGTGTGTGTGTGTGTTCATGTCAGTGTCAATCTCGATATGTGTTCCTGTGTTTGTGTGTTCCTGTGTGTGTGTATGTCTTCATGTCAGTATCAATCTCGATATGTGTTCCTCTGTGTATGTGTGTGTGTGTGTGTGTGTGTGTGTGTGTGTGTGTGTGTGTGTGGTCATGTCAGTCTGAATCTCGATATGTGTTCCTGTCTGTGTGTGTTCATGTCAGTCTAAATCTCGATATGTGTTCCTGTGTGTGTGTGTGTGTGTGTGTGTGTTCATGTCAGTCTCAATCTCGATATGTGTTCCTGTGTGTCTGTGTGTGTTCATGTCAATCTCAATCACTGTATGTGTTCCTCTGTGTGTGTGTGTGTGTGTGTGTGTTCATGTCAGTCTCAATCTCGATATGTGTTCCTGTGTGTGTGTGTTCATGGCAGTCTGAATTTCGATAGTGTTCCTTTTTGTGTGTGTCTGTGTGTGTGTTCATGTCAGTCTCAATCTGGATATGTGTTCCTGTGTGTGTGTGTGTTCATGTCAGTCTCAATCTCGATATGTGTTCCTTTGTGTGTGTGTGTTCATGGCAGTCTCAATCTCAATATGAGTTCCCGTGTGTATGTGTTCATGTCAGTCTCAATCTCGATGTGTTCCTGTGTGTGTGTGTGTGTGTTCATGTCAGTGTCAATCTCGATATGTGTTCCTGTGTTTGTGTGTGTCTTCATGTCAGTATCAATCTCGATATGTGTTCCTCTGTGTGTGTGTGTGTGTGTGTCTGGTCATGTCAGTCTCAATCTCGATATATGTTCCTGTGTGTGTGTGTTCATGTCAGTCTAAATCTCGATATGTGTTTCTGTGTGTGTGCGTGTGTTCATGTCAGTCTCAATCTCGATATTCGTTCATGTCAGTCTCAATATCGCTATGTGTTCCTGTGTGTGTGTTCATTTCAGTCTCAATCTCGATATGTATTCCCTTGTGTGTGTATGTGTGTGTGTGTGTGTGTGTGTGTGTGTGCTCATGTCAGTCTGAATCTCGATATGTATTCCCTTGTGTGTGTGTGTGTGTGTGTGTTCATGTCAGTCTGAATCTCGATATGTATTCTCGTGGGTGTGGGTGTGTGTGTGTTCATGTCAGTGTCAATCTCTATATGTGTTCCTGTGTGCATGTGTGTGTCTTCATGTCAGTCTCAATCTCGATATGTGTACTTGTGTGTGTGTGTGTGTGTGTGTGTGTGTGTGTGTGTGTGTGTGTGTGTTCATGTCAGCCTCAATCTCGTTATGTATTCCTGTCTGTGTGTGTGTCTTCATGTCAGTCTCAGTCTCCATATGTGTTCCTCTGTGTGTGTGTGTTCATTTCAGTCTCAATCTCGATATGTGTTCCTGTGTGTGTGTGTGTGTGTGCTCATGTCAGTCTGAATATCGATATGTATTCCCTTGTGTGTGTGTGTGTGTGTGTGTGTGTGTTCATGTCAGTGTCAATCTCGATATGTGTTCCTGTGTTTGTGTGTTCCTGTGTGTGTGTATGTCTTCATGTCAGTATCAATCTCGATATGTGTTCCTCTGTGTATGTGTGTGTGTGTGTGTGTGTGTTTGTGCTCATGTCAGTCTGAATCTCGATATGTGTTCCTGTGTGTGTGCGTGTGTGTTTTCATGTCAGTCTCAGTCTTGATGTGTGTTCCTGTGTGTGTCTGTTCATGTCAGTCTCAATCTTGATATGTGTTCCTCTGTGTATGTGTGTGTGTGTGTGTGTGTGTGTGTGTGTGTGTGTTTGTGCTCATGTCAGTCTGAATCTCGATATGTGTTCCTCTGTGTGTGTGTGTGTGTGTGTGTGTGTGTGGTCATGTCAGTCTGAATCTCGATATGTGTTCCTGTGGGGGTGTGTTCATGTCAGTCTAAATCTCGATATCTGTTCCTGTGTGTGTACGTGTGCTCATGTCAGTCTCAATCTCGATATGTGTTCCTGTGTGTCTGTGTGTGTGTGTGTGTGTGTGTGTGTTCATGTCAGTCTGAATCTCGATATGTGTTTCTGTGTTTGTGTGTGTCTGTGTGTCTTCATGTCAGTCTCAGTCTCGATATGTGTTGCTCTGTGTGTGTGTGTTCATTTCAGTCTCAATCTCGATATGTGTTCCTGTGTGTGTGTGTGTGTTCATGTCAGTCTGAATCTCGATATATGTTCCAGTGTGTGTGTGTACATTCATGTCAGGCTCAATCTCGATATGTGTTTGTGTGTGTGTGTGTGTGTGTGTTCATGTCAGTCTCAATCTTGATATGTGTTCCTGTGTGTGTGTGTATTCATGTCAGTCTCAATCTCGATATGTGTTCCTGTGTGTCTGTGTGTGTTCATGTCAATCTCAATCACTGTATGTGTTCCTCTGTGTGTGTGTGTGCGTGTGTGTGTGTGTGTTCATGTCAGTCTCAATCTCGATATGTGTTCCTGTGTGTGTGTGTTCATGGCAGTCTGAATTTCGATAGTGTTCCTTTTTGTGTGTGTCTGTGTGTGTGTTCATGTCAGTCTCAATCTGGATATGTGTTCCTGTGTGTGTGTGTGTTCATGTCAGTCTCAATCTCGATATGTGTTCCTTTGTGTGTGTGTGTTCATGGCAGTCTCAATCTCAATATGAGTTCCCGTGTGTATGTGTTCATGTCAGTCTCAATCTCGATGTGTTCCTGTGTGTGTGTGTGTGTGTGTTCATGTCAGTGTCAATCTCGATATGTGTTCCTGTGTTTGTGTGTGTCTTCATGTCAGTATCAATCTCGATATGTGTTCCTCTGTGTGTGTGTGTGTGTCTGGTCATGTCAGTCTCAATCTCGATATGTGTTCCTGTGTGTGTGTGTTCATGTCAGTCTAAATCTCGATATGTGTTTCTGTGTGTGTGCGTGTGTTCATGTCAGTCTCAATCTCGATATTCGTTCATGTCAGTCTCAATATCGCTATGTGTTCCTGTGTGTGTGTTCATTTCAGTCTCAATCTCGATATGTATTCCCTTGTGTGTGTGTGTGTGCTCATGTCAGTCTGAATCTCGATATGTATTCCCTTGTGTGTGTGTGTGTGTGTGTGTTCATGTCAGTATCAATCTCGATATGTTTTCCTGTGTGTGTGTGTGTCTTCATGTCAGTATCAATCTCGATATGTGTTCCTGTGTGTGTGTGTGTGTGTGTGTGTGTTGATGTCAGTCTGAATCTCGATATGTATTCTCGTGGGTGTGGGTGTGTGTGTGTGTGTTCATGTCAGTGTCAATCTCTATATGTGTTCCTGTGTGCGTGTGTGTCTTCATGTCAGTCTCAATCTCGATATGTGTACCTGTGTGTGTGTGTGTGTGTGTGTGTGTTTATGTCAGCCTCAATCTCGTTATGTATTCCTGTCTGTGTGTGTGTCTTCATGTCAGTCTCAGTCTCCATATGTGTTCCTCTGTGTGTGTGTGTTCATTTCAGTCTCAATCTCGATATGTGTTCCTGTGTGTGTGTGTGTGTGCTCATGTCAGTCTGAATATCGATATGTATTCCCTTGTGTGTGTGTGTGTGTGTGTGTTCATGTCAGTGTCAATCTCGATATGTGTTCCTGTGTTTGTGTGTTCCTGTGTGTGTGTATGTCTTCATGTCAGTATCAATCTTGATATGTGTTCCTCTGTGTGTGTGTGTGTGTGTGTGTGTGTGTGTGTGTGTGTGTCTTCATGTCAGTATCAATCTCGATATGTGTTCCTGTGTGTGTGTGTGTGTGTGTGTGTTGATGTCAGTCTGAATCTCGATATGTATTCTCGTGGGTGTGGGTGTGTGTGTGTGTGTTCATGTCAGTGTCAATCTCTATATGTGTTCCTGTGTGCGTGTGTGTCTTCATGTCAGTCTCAATCTCGATATGTGTACCTGTGTGTGTGTGTGTGTGTGTGTGTGTTTATGTCAGCCTCAATCTCGTTATGTATTCCTGTCTGTGTGTGTGTCTTCATGTCAGTCTCAGTCTCCATATGTGTTCCTCTGTGTGTGTGTGTTCATTTCAGTCTCAATCTCGATATGTGTTCCTGTGTGTGTGTGTGTGTGCTCATGTCAGTCTGAATATCGATATGTATTCCCTTGTGTGTGTGTGTGTGTGTGTGTTCATGTCAGTGTCAATCTCGATATGTGTTCCTGTGTTTGTGTGTTCCTGTGTGTGTGTATGTCTTCATGTCAGTATCAATCTTGATATGTGTTCCTCTGTGTATGTGTGTGTGTGTGTGTGTGTGTGTGTGGTCATGTCAGTCTGAATCTCGATATGTGTTCCTGTCTGTGTGTGTTCATGTCAGTCTAAATCTCGATATGTGTTCCTGTGTGTGTGTGTGTGTGTGTGTTCATGTCAGTGTCAATCTCGATATGTGTTCCTGTGTTTGTGTGTTCCTGTGTGTGTGTATGTCTTCATGTCAGTATCAATCTTGATATGTGTTCCTCTGTGTATGTGTGTGTGTGTGTGTGTGTGTGTGTGTGTGTGTGTGTGTGGTCATGTCAGTCTGAATCTCGATATGTGTTCCTGTCTGTGTGTGTTCATGTCAGTCTGAATCTCGATATGTGTTTCTGTGTTTGAGTGTGTCTGTGTGTCTTCATTTCAGTCTCAATCTCGATATGTGTTCCTGTGTGTGTGTGTGTGTTCATGTCAGTCTGAATCTCGATATATGTTCCAGTGTGTGTGTGTACATTCATGTCAGGCTCAATCTCGATATGTGTTTGTGTGTGTGTGTGTGTGTGTGTGTTCATGTCAGTCTCAATCTTGATATGTGTTCCTGTGTGTGTGTGTATTCATGTCAGTCTCAATCTCGATATGTGTTCCTGTGTGTCTGTGTGTGTTCATGTCAATCTCAATGACTGTATGTGTTCCTCTGTGTGTGTGTGTGTGTGTGTGTGTGTGTGTGTGTGTGTGTGTCTTCATGTCAGTATCAATCTCGATATGTGTTCCTGTGTGTGTGTGTGTGTGTGTGTGTGTGTGTGTGTGTGTGTGTGTGTTGATGTCAGTCTGAATCTCGATATGTATTCTCGTGGGTGTGGGTGTGTGTGTGTGTGTTCATGTCAGTGTCAATCTCTATATGTGTTCCTGTGTGCGTGTGTGTCTTCATGTCAGTCTCAATCTCGATATGTGTACCTGTGTGTGTGTGTGTGTGTGTGTTCATGTCAGCCTCAATCTCGTTATGTATTCCTGTCTGTGTGTGTGTCTTCATGTCAGTCTCAGTCTCCATATGTGTTCCTCTGTGTGTGTGTGTTCATTTCAGTCTCAATCTCGATATGTGTTCCTGTGTGTGTGTGTGTGTGCTCATGTCAGTCTGAATATCGATATGTATTCCCTTGTGTGTGTGTGTGTGTGTGTGTTCATGTCAGTGTCAATCTCGATATGTGTTCCTGTGTTTGTGTGTTCCTGTGTGTGTGTATGTCTTCATGTCAGTATCAATCTTGATATGTGTTCCTCTGTGTATGTGTGTGTGTGTGTGTGTGTGTGTGTGTGTGTGTGTGTGTGGTCATGTCAGTCTGAATCTCGATATGTGTTCCTGTCTGTGTGTGTTCATGTCAGTCTAAATCTCGATATGTGTTCCTGTGTGTGTGTGTGTGTGTGTGTGTTCATGTCAGTCTCAATCTCGATATGTGTTCCTGTGTGTCTGTGTGTGTTCATGTCAATCTCAATCACAGTATGTGTTCCTCTGTGTGTGTGTGTGTGTGTGTGTGTGTGTGTGTGTTCATGTCAGTCTCAATCTCGATATGTGTTCCTGTGTGTGTGTGTTCATGGCAGTCTGAATTTCGATAGTGTTCCTTTTTGTGTGTGTCTGTATGTGTGTTCATGTCAGTCTCAATCTGGATATGTGTTCCTGTGTGTGTGTGTGTTCATGTCATTCTCAATCTTGATATGTGTTCCTTTGTGTGTGTGTGTTCATGGCAGTCTCAATCTCAATATGAGTTCCCGTGTGTATGTGTTCATGTCAGTCTCAATCTCGATGTGTTCCTGTGTGTGTGTGTGTGTGTGTTCATGTCAGTGTCAATCTCGATATGTGTTCCTGTGTTTGTGTGTGTCTTCATGTCAGTATCAATCTCGATATGTGTTCCTCTGTGTGTGTGTGTGTGTCTTGTCATGTCAGTCTCAATCTCGATATGTGTTCCTGTGTGTGTGTGTTCATGTCAGTCTAAATCTCGATATGTGTTTCTGTGTGTGTGCGTGTGTTCATGTCAGTCTCAATCTCGATATTCGTTCATGTCAGTCTCAATATCGCTGTGTTCCTGTGTGTGTGTTCATTTCAGTCTCAATCTCGATATGTATTCCCTTGTGTGTGTGTGTGTGTGTGTGTGTGTGTGTGCTCATGTCAGTCTGAATCTCGATATGTATTCCCTTGTGTGTGTGTGTGTGTGTGTGTTCATGTCAGTCTCAATCTCGATATGTGTTCCTGTGTGTCTGTGTGTGTTCATGTCAATCTCAATCACTGTATGTGTTCCTCTGTGTGTGTGTGTGTGTGTGTTCATGTCAGTCTCAATCTCGATATGTGTTCCTGTGTGTGTGTGTTCATGGCAGTCTGAATTTCGATAGTGTTCCTTTTTGTGTGTGTCTGTGTGTGTGTTCATGTCAGTCTCAATCTGGATATGTGTTCCTGTGTGTGTGTGTGTTCATGTCAGTCTCAATCTCGATATGTGTTCCTTTGTGTGTGTGTGTTCATGGCAGTCTCAATCTCAATATGAGTTCCCGTGTGTATGTGTTCATGTCAGTCTCAATCTCGATGTGTTCCTGTGTGTGTGTGTGTGTGTTCATGTCAGTGTCAATCTCGATATGTGTTCCTGTGTTTGTGTGTGTCTTCATGTCAGTATCAATCTCGATATGTGTTCCTCTGTGTGTGTGTGTGTGTGTGTCTGGTCATGTCAGTCTCAATCTCGATATATGTTCCTGTGTGTGTGTGTTCATGTCAGTCTAAATCTCGATATGTGTTTCTGTGTGTGTGCGTGTGTTCATGTCAGTCTCAATCTCGATATTCGTTCATGTCAGTCTCAATATCGCTATGTGTTCCTGTGTGTGTGTTCATTTCAGTCTCAATCTCGATATGTATTCCCTTGTGTGTGTATGTGTGTGTGTGTGTGTGTGTGTGTGTGCTCATGTCAGTCTGAATCTCGATATGTATTCCCTTGTGTGTGTGTGTGTGTGTGTGTTCATGTCAGTCTGAATCTCGATATGTATTCTCGTGGGTGTGGGTGTGTGTGTGTTCATGTCAGTGTCAATCTCTATATGTGTTCCTGTGTGCATGTGTGTGTCTTCATGTCAGTCTCAATCTCGATATGTGTACTTGTGTGTGTGTGTGTGTGTGTGTGTGTGTGTGTGTGTGTGTGTGTGTTCATGTCAGCCTCAATCTCGTTATGTATTCCTGTCTGTGTGTGTGTCTTCATGTCAGTCTCAGTCTCCATATGTGTTCCTCTGTGTGTGTGTGTTCATTTCAGTCTCAATCTCGATATGTGTTCCTGTGTGTGTGTGTGTGTGTGCTCATGTCAGTCTGAATATCGATATGTATTCCCTTGTGTGTGTGTGTGTGTGTGTGTGTGTGTTCATGTCAGTGTCAATCTCGATATGTGTTCCTGTGTTTGTGTGTTCCTGTGTGTGTGTATGTCTTCATGTCAGTATCAATCTCGATATGTGTTCCTCTGTGTATGTGTGTGTGTGTGTGTGTGTGTGTGTGTGTTTGTGCTCATGTCAGTCTGAATCTCGATATGTGTTCCTGTGTGTGTGCGTGTGTGTTTTCATGTCAGTCTCAGTCTTGATGTGTGTTCCTGTGTGTGTCTGTTCATGTCAGTCTCAATCTTGATATGTGTTCCTCTGTGTATGTGTGTGTGTGTGTGTGTGTGTGTGTGTTTGTGCTCATGTCAGTCTGAATCTCGATATGTGTTCCTCTGTGTGTGTGTGTGTGTGTGTGTGTGTGGTCATGTCAGTCTGAATCTCGATATGTGTTCCTGTGGGGGTGTGTTCATGTCAGTCTAAATCTCGATATCTGTTCCTGTGTGTGTACGTGTGCTCATGTCAGTCTCAATCTCGATATGTGTTCCTGTGTGTCTGTGTGTGTGTGTGTGTGTGTGTGTGTTCATGTCAGTCTGAATCTCGATATGTGTTTCTGTGTTTGTGTGTGTCTGTGTGTCTTCATGTCAGTCTCAGTCTCGATATGTGTTGCTCTGTGTGTGTGTGTTCATTTCAGTCTCAATCTCGATATGTGTTCCTGTGTGTGTGTGTGTGTTCATGTCAGTCTGAATCTCGATATATGTTCCAGTGTGTGTGTGTACATTCATGTCAGGCTCAATCTCGATATGTGTTTGTGTGTGTGTGTGTGTGTGTGTGTTCATGTCAGTCTCAATCTTGATATGTGTTCCTGTGTGTGTGTGTATTCATGTCAGTCTCAATCTCGATATGTGTTCCTGTGTGTCTGTGTGTGTTCATGTCAATCTCAATCACTGTATGTGTTCCTCTGTGTGTGTGTGTGCGTGTGTGTGTGTGTGTTCATGTCAGTCTCAATCTCGATATGTGTTCCTGTGTGTGTGTGTTCATGGCAGTCTGAATTTCGATAGTGTTCCTTTTTGTGTGTGTCTGTGTGTGTGTTCATGTCAGTCTCAATCTGGATATGTGTTCCTGTGTGTGTGTGTGTTCATGTCAGTCTCAATCTCGATATGTGTTCCTTTGTGTGTGTGTGTTCATGGCAGTCTCAATCTCAATATGAGTTCCCGTGTGTATGTGTTCATGTCAGTCTCAATCTCGATGTGTTCCTGTGTGTGTGTGTGTGTGTGTTCATGTCAGTGTCAATCTCGATATGTGTTCCTGTGTTTGTGTGTGTCTTCATGTCAGTATCAATCTCGATATGTGTTCCTCTGTGTGTGTGTGTGTGTGTCTGGTCATGTCAGTCTCAATCTCGATATGTGTTCCTGTGTGTGTGTGTTCATGTCAGTCTAAATCTCGATATGTGTTTCTGTGTGTGTGCGTGTGTTCATGTCAGTCTCAATCTCGATATTCGTTCATGTCAGTCTCAATATCGCTATGTGTTCCTGTGTGTGTGTTCATTTCAGTCTCAATCTCGATATGTATTCCCTTGTGTGTGTGTGTGTGCTCATGTCAGTCTGAATCTCGATATGTATTCCCTTGTGTGTGTGTGTGTGTGTGTGTTCATGTCAGTATCAATCTCGATATGTTTTCCTGTGTGTGTGTGTGTCTTCATGTCAGTATCAATCTCGATATGTGTTCCTCTGTGTGTGTGTGTGTGTGTGTGTGTGTGTGTGGTCATGTCAGTCTAAATCTCGATATGTGTTCCTGTGTGTGCGTGTGTGTGTGTGTGTGCTCATGTCAGTATGAATCTCGATATGTGTTCCTCTGTGTGTGTGTGTGTGTGTGTGTGTGTGGTCATGTCAGTCTGAATCTCGATATGTGTTCCTGTGGGGGTGTGTTCATGTCAGTCTAAATCTCGATATCTGTTCCTGTGTGTGTACGTGTGCTCATGTCAGTCTCAATCTCGATATGTGTTCCTGTGTGTCTGTGTGTGTGTGTGTGTGTGTGTGTGTGTTCATGTCAGTCTGAATCTCGATATGTGTTTCTGTGTTTGTGTGTGTCTGTGTGTCTTCATGTCAGTCTCAGTCTCGATATGTGTTGCTCTGTGTGTGTGTGTGTGTGTGGTCATGTCAGTCTGAATCTCGATATGTGTTCCTGTGGGGGTGTGTTCATGTCAGTCTAAATCTCGATATCTGTTCCTGTGTGTGTACGTGTGCTCATGTCAGTCTCAATCTCGATATGTGTTCCTGTGTGTCTGTGTGTGTGTGTGTGTGTGTGTGTTCATGTCAGTCTGAATCTCGATATGTGTTTCTGTGTTTGAGTGTGTCTGTGTGTCTTCATTTCAGTCTCAATCTCGATATGTGTTCCTGTGTGTGTGTGTGTGTTCATGTCAGTCTGAATCTCGATATATGTTCCAGTGTGTGTGTGTACATTCATGTCAGGCTCAATCTCGATATGTGTTTGTGTGTGTGTGTGTGTGTGTGTGTTCATGTCAGTCTCAATCTTGATATGTGTTCCTGTGTGTGTGTGTATTCATGTCAGTCTCAATCTCGATATGTGTTCCTGTGTGTCTGTGTGTGTTCATGTCAATCTCAATGACTGTATGTGTTCCTCTGTGTGTGTGTGTGTGTGTGTGTGTGTGTGTGTGTGTGTGTGTCTTCATGTCAGTATCAATCTCGATATGTGTTCCTGTGTGTGTGTGTGTGTGTGTGTGTGTTGATGTCAGTCTGAATCTCGATATGTATTCTCGTGGGTGTGGGTGTGTGTGTGTGTGTTCATGTCAGTGTCAATCTCTATATGTGTTCCTGTGTGCGTGTGTGTCTTCATGTCAGTCTCAATCTCGATATGTGTACCTGTGTGTGTGTGTGTGTGTGTGTGTGTTTATGTCAGCCTCAATCTCGTTATGTATTCCTGTCTGTGTGTGTGTCTTCATGTCAGTCTCAGTCTCCATATGTGTTCCTCTGTGTGTGTGTGTTCATTTCAGTCTCAATCTCGATATGTGTTCCTGTGTGTGTGTGTGTGTGCTCATGTCAGTCTGAATATCGATATGTATTCCCTTGTGTGTGTGTGTGTGTGTGTGTTCATGTCAGTGTCAATCTCGATATGTGTTCCTGTGTTTGTGTGTTCCTGTGTGTGTGTATGTCTTCATGTCAGTATCAATCTTGATATGTGTTCCTCTGTGTATGTGTGTGTGTGTGTGTGTGTGTGTGTGTGGTCATGTCAGTCTGAATCTCGATATGTGTTCCTGTCTGTGTGTGTTCATGTCAGTCTAAATCTCGATATGTGTTCCTGTGTGTGTGTGTGTGTCTGTGTGTCTTCATTTCAGTCTCAATCTCGATATGTGTTCCTGTGTGTGTGTGTGTGTTCATGTCAGTCTGAATCTCGATGTGTTCCTGTGTGTGTGTGTGTGTGTTCATGTCAGTGTCAATCTCGATATGTGTTCCTGTGTTTGTGTGTGTCTTCATGTCAGTATCAATCTCGATATGTGTTCCTCTGTGTGTGTGTGTGTGTGTGTCTGGTCATGTCAGTCTCAATCTCGATATATGTTCCTGTGTGTGTGTGTTCATGTCAGTCTAAATCTCGATATGTGTTTCTGTGTGTGTGCGTGTGTTCATGTCAGTCTCAATCTCGATATTCGTTCATGTCAGTCTCAATATCGCTATGTGTTCCTGTGTGTGTGTTCATTTCAGTCTCAATCTCGATATGTATTCCCTTGTGTGTGTATGTGTGTGTGTGTGTGTGTGTGTGTGTGCTCATGTCAGTCTGAATCTCGATATGTATTCCCTTGTGTGTGTGTGTGTGTGTGTGTTCATGTCAGTCTGAATCTCGATATGTATTCTCGTGGGTGTGGGTGTGTGTGTGTTCATGTCAGTGTCAATCTCTATATGTGTTCCTGTGTGCATGTGTGTGTCTTCATGTCAGTCTCAATCTCGATATGTGTACTTGTGTGTGTGTGTGTGTGTGTGTGTGTGTGTGTGTGTGTGTGTTCATGTCAGCCTCAATCTCGTTATGTATTCCTGTCTGTGTGTGTGTCTTCATGTCAGTCTCAGTCTCCATATGTGTTCCTCTGTGTGTGTGTGTTCATTTCAGTCTCAATCTCGATATGTGTTCCTGTGTGTGTGTGTGTGTGTGCTCATGTCAGTCTGAATATCGATATGTATTCCCTTGTGTGTGTGTGTGTGTGTGTGTGTGTGTTCATGTCAGTGTCAATCTCGATATGTGTTCCTGTGTTTGTGTGTTCCTGTGTGTGTGTATGTCTTCATGTCAGTATCAATCTCGATATGTGTTCCTCTGTGTATGTGTGTGTGTGTGTGTGTGTGTGTGTGTTTGTGCTCATGTCAGTCTGAATCTCGATATGTGTTCCTGTGTGTGTGCGTGTGTGTTTTCATGTCAGTCTCAGTCTTGATGTGTGTTCCTGTGTGTGTCTGTTCATGTCAGTCTCAATCTTGATATGTGTTCCTCTGTGTATGTGTGTGTGTGTGTGTGTGTGTGTGTGTTTGTGCTCATGTCAGTCTGAATCTCGATATGTGTTCCTCTGTGTGTGTGTGTGTGTGTGTGTGTGTGGTCATGTCAGTCTGAATCTCGATATGTGTTCCTGTGGGGGTGTGTTCATGTCAGTCTAAATCTCGATATCTGTTCCTGTGTGTGTACGTGTGCTCATGTCAGTCTCAATCTCGATATGTGTTCCTGTGTGTCTGTGTGTGTGTGTGTGTGTGTGTGTGTTCATGTCAGTCTGAATCTCGATATGTGTTTCTGTGTTTGTGTGTGTCTGTGTGTCTTCATGTCAGTCTCAGTCTCGATATGTGTTGCTCTGTGTGTGTGTGTTCATTTCAGTCTCAATCTCGATATGTGTTCCTGTGTGTGTGTGTGTGTTCATGTCAGTCTGAATCTCGATATATGTTCCAGTGTGTGTGTGTACATTCATGTCAGGCTCAATCTCGATATGTGTTTGTGTGTGTGTGTGTGTGTGTGTGTTCATGTCAGTCTCAATCTTGATATGTGTTCCTGTGTGTGTGTGTATTCATGTCAGTCTCAATCTCGATATGTGTTCCTGTGTGTCTGTGTGTGTTCATGTCAATCTCAATCACTGTATGTGTTCCTCTGTGTGTGTGTGTGCGTGTGTGTGTGTGTGTTCATGTCAGTCTCAATCTCGATATGTGTTCCTGTGTGTGTGTGTTCATGGCAGTCTGAATTTCGATAGTGTTCCTTTTTGTGTGTGTCTGTGTGTGTGTTCATGTCAGTCTCAATCTGGATATGTGTTCCTGTGTGTGTGTGTGTTCATGTCAGTCTCAATCTCGATATGTGTTCCTTTGTGTGTGTGTGTTCATGGCAGTCTCAATCTCAATATGAGTTCCCGTGTGTATGTGTTCATGTCAGTCTCAATCTCGATGTGTTCCTGTGTGTGTGTGTGTGTGTGTTCATGTCAGTGTCAATCTCGATATGTGTTCCTGTGTTTGTGTGTGTCTTCATGTCAGTATCAATCTCGATATGTGTTCCTCTGTGTGTGTGTGTGTGTGTCTGGTCATGTCAGTCTCAATCTCGATATGTGTTCCTGTGTGTGTGTGTTCATGTCAGTCTAAATCTCGATATGTGTTTCTGTGTGTGTGCGTGTGTTCATGTCAGTCTCAATCTCGATATTCGTTCATGTCAGTCTCAATATCGCTATGTGTTCCTGTGTGTGTGTTCATTTCAGTCTCAATCTCGATATGTATTCCCTTGTGTGTGTGTGTGTGCTCATGTCAGTCTGAATCTCGATATGTATTCCCTTGTGTGTGTGTGTGTGTGTGTGTTCATGTCAGTATCAATCTCGATATGTTTTCCTGTGTGTGTGTGTGTCTTCATGTCAGTATCAATCTCGATATGTGTTCCTCTGTGTGTGTGTGTGTGTGTGTGTGTGTGTGTGTGGTCATGTCAGTCTAAATCTCGATATGTGTTCCTGTGTGTGCGTGTGTGTGTGTGTGTGCTCATGTCAGTATGAATCTCGATATGTGTTCCTCTGTGTGTGTGTGTGTGTGTGTGTGTGTGGTCATGTCAGTCTGAATCTCGATATGTGTTCCTGTGGGGGTGTGTTCATGTCAGTCTAAATCTCGATATCTGTTCCTGTGTGTGTACGTGTGCTCATGTCAGTCTCAATCTCGATATGTGTTCCTGTGTGTCTGTGTGTGTGTGTGTGTGTGTGTGTGTGTTCATGTCAGTCTGAATCTCGATATGTGTTTCTGTGTTTGTGTGTGTCTGTGTGTCTTCATGTCAGTCTCAGTCTCGATATGTGTTGCTCTGTGTGTGTGTGTGTGTGTGGTCATGTCAGTCTGAATCTCGATATGTGTTCCTGTGGGGGTGTGTTCATGTCAGTCTAAATCTCGATATCTGTTCCTGTGTGTGTACGTGTGCTCATGTCAGTCTCAATCTCGATATGTGTTCCTGTGTGTCTGTGTGTGTGTGTGTGTGTGTGTGTTCATGTCAGTCTGAATCTCGATATGTGTTTCTGTGTTTGAGTGTGTCTGTGTGTCTTCATTTCAGTCTCAATCTCGATATGTGTTCCTGTGTGTGTGTGTGTGTTCATGTCAGTCTGAATCTCGATATATGTTCCAGTGTGTGTGTGTACATTCATGTCAGGCTCAATCTCGATATGTGTTTGTGTGTGTGTGTGTGTGTGTGTGTTCATGTCAGTCTCAATCTTGATATGTGTTCCTGTGTGTGTGTGTATTCATGTCAGTCTCAATCTCGATATGTGTTCCTGTGTGTCTGTGTGTGTTCATGTCAATCTCAATGACTGTATGTGTTCCTCTGTGTGTGTGTGTGTGTGTGTGTGTGTGTCTTCATGTCAGTATCAATCTCGATATGTGTTCCTGTGTGTGTGTGTGTGTGTGTGTGTGTTGATGTCAGTCTGAATCTCGATATGTATTCTCGTGGGTGTGGGTGTGTGTGTGTGTGTTCATGTCAGTGTCAATCTCTATATGTGTTCCTGTGTGCGTGTGTGTCTTCATGTCAGTCTCAATCTCGATATGTGTACCTGTGTGTGTGTGTGTGTGTGTGTGTGTTTATGTCAGCCTCAATCTCGTTATGTATTCCTGTCTGTGTGTGTGTCTTCATGTCAGTCTCAGTCTCCATATGTGTTCCTCTGTGTGTGTGTGTTCATTTCAGTCTCAATCTCGATATGTGTTCCTGTGTGTGTGTGTGTGTGCTCATGTCAGTCTGAATATCGATATGTATTCCCTTGTGTGTGTGTGTGTGTGTGTGTTCATGTCAGTGTCAATCTCGATATGTGTTCCTGTGTTTGTGTGTTCCTGTGTGTGTGTATGTCTTCATGTCAGTATCAATCTTGATATGTGTTCCTCTGTGTATGTGTGTGTGTGTGTGTGTGTGTGTGTGTGTGGTCATGTCAGTCTGAATCTCGATATGTGTTCCTGTCTGTGTGTGTTCATGTCAGTCTAAATCTCGATATGTGTTCCTGTGTGTGTGTGTGTGTCTGTGTGTCTTCATTTCAGTCTCAATCTCGATATGTGTTCCTGTGTGTGTGTGTGTGTTCATGTCAGTCTGAATCTCGATATATGTTCCAGTGTGTGTGTGTACATTCATGTCAGGCTCAATCTCGATATGTGTTTGTGTGTGTGTGTGTGTGTGTGTGTTCATGTCAGTCTCAATCTTGATATGTGTTCCTGTGTGTGTGTGTATTCATGTCAGTCTCAATCTCGATATGTGTTCCTGTGTGTCTGTGTGTGTTCATGTCAATCTCAATGACTGTATGTGTTCCTCTGTGTGTGTGTGTGTGTGTGTGTGTGTGTGTGTGTGTGTGTGTGTGTGTGTCTTCATGTCAGTATCAATCTCGATATGTGTTCCTGTGTGTGTGTGTGTGTGTGTGTGTGTGTGTGTGTGTGTGTGTGTGTGTTGATGTCAGTCTGAATCTCGATATGTATTCTCGTGGGTGTGGGTGTGTGTGTGTGTGTTCATGTCAGTGTCAATCTCTATATGTGTTCCTGTGTGCGTGTGTGTCTTCATGTCAGTCTCAATCTCGATATGTGTACCTGTGTGTGTGTGTGTGTGTGTGTTCATGTCAGCCTCAATCTCGTTATGTATTCCTGTCTGTGTGTGTGTCTTCATGTCAGTCTCAGTCTCCATATGTGTTCCTCTGTGTGTGTGTGTTCATTTCAGTCTCAATCTCGATATGTGTTCCTGTGTGTGTGTGTGTGTGCTCATGTCAGTCTGAATATCGATATGTATTCCCTTGTGTGTGTGTGTGTGTGTGTGTTCATGTCAGTGTCAATCTCGATATGTGTTCCTGTGTTTGTGTGTTCCTGTGTGTGTGTATGTCTTCATGTCAGTATCAATCTTGATATGTGTTCCTCTGTGTATGTGTGTGTGTGTGTGTGTGTGTGTGTGTGTGTGTGTGTGGTCATGTCAGTCTGAATCTCGATATGTGTTCCTGTCTGTGTGTGTTCATGTCAGTCTAAATCTCGATATGTGTTCCTGTGTGTGTGTGTGTGTGTGTGTGTTCATGTCAGTCTCAATCTCGATATGTGTTCCTGTGTGTCTGTGTGTGTTCATGTCAATCTCAATCACAGTATGTGTTCCTCTGTGTGTGTGTGTGTGTGTGTGTGTGTGTGTGTGTGTTCATGTCAGTCTCAATCTCGATATGTGTTCCTTTGTGTGTGTGTGTTCATGGCAGTCTCAATCTCAATATGAGTTCCCGTGTGTATGTGTTCATGTCAGTCTCAATCTCGATGTGTTCCTGTGTGTGTGTGTGTGTGTGTTCATGTCAGTGTCAATCTCGATATGTGTTCCTGTGTTTGTGTGTGTCTTCATGTCAGTATCAATCTCGATATGTGTTCCTCTGTGTGTGTGTGTGTGTCTGGTCATGTCAGTCTCAATCTCGATATGTGTTCCTGTGTGTGTGTGTTCATGTCAGTCTAAATCTCGATATGTGTTTCTGTGTGTGTGCGTGTGTTCATGTCAGTCTCAATCTCGATATTCGTTCATGTCAGTCTCAATATCGCTGTGTTCCTGTGTGTGTGTTCATTTCAGTCTCAATCTCGATATGTATTCCCTTGTGTGTGTGTGTGTGTGTGGTCATGTCAGTCTGAATCTCGATATGTGTTCCTGTCTGTGTGTGTTCATGTCAGTCTAAATCTCGATATGTGTTCCTGTGTGTGTGTGTGTGTGTGTGTGTTCATGTCAGTCTCAATCTCGATATGTGTTCCTGTGTGTCTGTGTGTGTTCATGTCAATCTCAATCACAGTATGTGTTCCTCTGTGTGTGTGTGTGTGTGTGTGTGTGTGTGTGTGTTCATGTCAGTCTCAATCTCGATATGTGTTCCTGTGTGTGTGTGTTCATGGCAGTCTGAATTTCGATAGTGTTCCTTTTTGTGTGTGTCTGTATGTGTGTTCATGTCAGTCTCAATCTGGATATGTGTTCCTGTGTGTGTGTGTGTTCATGTCATTCTCAATCTTGATATGTGTTCCTTTGTGTGTGTGTGTTCATGGCAGTCTCAATCTCAATATGAGTTCCCGTGTGTATGTGTTCATGTCAGTCTCAATCTCGATGTGTTCCTGTGTGTGTGTGTGTGTGTGTTCATGTCAGTGTCAATCTCGATATGTGTTCCTGTGTTTGTGTGTGTCTTCATGTCAGTATCAATCTCGATATGTGTTCCTCTGTGTGTGTGTGTGTGTCTGGTCATGTCAGTCTCAATCTCGATATGTGTTCCTGTGTGTGTGTGTTCATGTCAGTCTAAATCTCGATATGTGTTTCTGTGTGTGTGCGTGTGTTCATGTCAGTCTCAATCTCGATATTCGTTCATGTCAGTCTCAATATCGCTGTGTTCCTGTGTGTGTGTTCATTTCAGTCTCAATCTCGATATGTATTCCCTTGTGTGTGTGTGTGTGTGTGTGTGTGTGTGTGTGCTCATGTCAGTCTGAATCTCGATATGTATTCCCTTGTGTGTGTGTGTGTGTGTGTGTGTGTGTGTGTGGTCATGTCAGTCTAAATCTCGATATGTGTTCCTGTGTGTGTGTGTGTGTGTGTTCATGTCAGTCTCAATCTCGATATGTGTTCCTGTGTGTCTGTGTGTGTTCATGTCAATCTCAATCACTGTATGTGTTCCTGTGTGTGTGTGTTCATGTCAGTCTTAATCTCGATATATGTTCCTGTGTGTGCGTGTGTGTGTGTGTGTGTGTGTGCTCATGTCAGTATGAATCTCGATATGTGTTACTCTGTGTGTGTGTGTGTGTGTGTGTGGTCATGTCAGTCTGAATCTCGATATGTGTTCCTGTGGGGGTGTGTTCATGTCAGTCTAAATCTCGATATCTGTTCCTGTGTGTGTACGTGTGCTCATGTCAGTCTCAATCTCGATATGTGTTCCTGTGTGTCTGTGTGTGTGTGTGTGTTCATGTCAGTCTGAATCTCGATATGTGTTTCTGTGTTTGTGTGTGTCTGTGTGTCTTCATGTCAGTCTCAGTCTCGATATGTGTTGCTCTGTGTGTGTGTGTGTGTGTGTGTCTTCATGTCAGTCTCAGTCTCGATATGTGTTGCTCTGTGTGTGTGTGTTCATTTCAGTCTCAATCTCGATATGTGTTCCTGTGTGTGTGTGTGTGTTCATGTCAGTCTGAATCTCGATATATGTTCCAGTGTGTGTGTGTACATTCATGTCAGGCTCAATCTCGATATGTGTTTGTGTGTGTGTGTGTGTGTTCATGTCAGTCTCAATCTTGATATGTGTTCCTGTGTGTGTGTGTATTCATGTCAGTCTCAATCTCGATATGTGTTCCTGTGTGTCTGTGTGTGTTCATGTCAGTCTCAATCTCGATATGTGTTCCTCTGTGTGTGTGTGTGTGTGTGTGTTCATGTCAGTCTCAATCTCGATATGTGTTCCTGTGTGTCTGTGTGTGTTCATGTCAATCTCAATCACTGTATGTGTTCCTCTGTGTGTGTGTGTGTGTGTGTGTGTGTGTGTGTGTGTGTGTTCATGTCAGTCTCAATCTCGATATGTGTTCCTGTGTGTGTGTGTTCATGGCAGTCTGAATTTCGATAGTGTTCCTTTTTGTGTGTGTCTGTGTGTGTGTTCATGTCAGTCTCAATCTGGATATGTGTTCCTGTGTGTGTGTGTGTTCATGTCAGTCTCAATCTCGATATGTGTTCCTTTGTGTGTGTGTGTTCATGGCAGTCTCAATCTCAATATGAGTTCCCGTGTGTATGTGTTCATGTCAGTCTCAATCTCGATGTGTTCCTTTGTGTGTGTGTGTGTGTGTGTTCATGTCGGTCAAAATCTCGATATGTGTTTCTGTGTGTGTGTTCATGTCAGTCTCAATCTTGATATGTGTTCCAGTGTGTGTGTGCGTGTGTTCATGTCAGTCTCAATCTCGATATGTGTTCCTGTGTGTGTGTGTGTGTGTGTGTGTGTTCATGTCAGTGTCAATCTCGATATGTGTTCCTGTGTTTGTGTGTTCCTGTGTGTGTGTATGTCTTCATGTCAGTATCAATCTCGATATGTGTTCCTCTGTGTATGTGTGTGTGTGTGTGTGTGTGTGTGTGTTTGTGCTCATGTCAGTCTGAATCTCGATATGTGTTCCTGTGTGTGTGCGTGTGTGTTTTCATGTCAGTCTCAGTCTTGATGTGTGTTCCTGTGTGTGTCTGTTCATGTCAGTCTCAATCTTGATATGTGTTCCTCTGTGTGTATGTGTGTGTCTATTTTCATGTCAGTCTAAATCTCGATATGTGTTTCTCTGTGTGTGTGTGTGTGTGTGTCTGGTCATGTCAGTCTCAATCTCGATATGTGTTCCTGTGTGTGTGCGTGTGTTCATGTCAGTCTCAATCTCGATATGTGTTCCTGTGTGTGTGTTTGTTGATGTCAGTCTCAATCTCGATATGTGTTCATGTCAGTCTCAATATCGCTATGTGTTCCTGTGTGTGTGTGTGTGTTCATGTCAGTGTCAATCTCGATATGTGTTCCTGTGTGTGTGTGTGTCTTCATGTCAGTATCAATCTCGATATGTTTTCCTCTGTGTGTGTGTGTGTGTGTGTGTGTGTGTGTGTGTGTGTGTGTGTGTGTGGTCATGTCAGTCTGAATCTCAATATTTGTTCCTGTGTGTGTGTGTGTCTTCATGTCAGTATCAATCTCGATATGTGTTCCTGTGTGTGTGTGTGTGTGTGTTGATGTCAGTCTGAATCTCGATATGTATTCTCGTGGGTGTGGGTGTGTGTGTGTGTGTTCATGTCAGTGTCAATCTCTATATGTGTTCCTGTGTGCGTGTGTGTGTGTGTGTGTGTGTTCATGTCGGCCTCAATCTCGTTATGTATTCCTGTCTGTGTGTGTGTCTTCATGTCAGTCTCAGTCTCCATATGTGTTCCTCTGTGTGTGTGTGTTCATTTCAGTCTCAATCTCGATATGTGTTCCTGTGTGTGTGTGTGTGTGCTCATGTCAGTCTGAATATCGATATGTATTCCCTTGTGTGTGTGTGTGTGTGTGTGTGTGTGTTCATGTCAGTGTCAATCTCGATATGTGTTCCTGTGTTTGTGTGTTCCTGTGTGTGTGTATGTCTTCATGTCAGTATCAATCTCGATATGTGTTCCTCTGTGTATATGTGTGTGTGTGTGTGTGTGTGTGTGTGTGTGTGTGTGTGTGTGGTCATGTCAGTCTGAATCTCGATATGTGTTCCTGTCTGTGTGTGTTCATGTCAGTCTAAATCTCGATATGTGTTCCTGTGTGTGTGCGTGTGTTCATGTCAGTCTTAATCTCGATATGTGTTCCTGTGTGTCTGTGTGAGTTTATGTCAATCTCAATCACTGTATGTGTTCCTGTGTGTGTGTTCATGTCAGTCTTAATCTCGATATGTGTTCCTGTGTGTGTGCGTATGTTCATGTCAGTCTGAATCTCGATATGTGTTCCTGTGTGTGTGTGTGTTGATGTCAGTCTCAATCTCGATATTCGTTCATGTCAGTCTCAATATCGCTATGTGTTCCTGTGTGTGTGTGTTCATTTCAGTCTCAATCTCGATATGTATTCCCTTGTGTGTGTGTGTGTGTGTGTGTGTGTGCTCATGTCAGTCTGAATCTCGATATGTATTCCCTTGTGTGTGTGTGTGTGTGTGTTCATGTCAGTGTCAATCTCGATATGTTTTCCTGTGTGTGTGTGTGTGTCTTCATGTCAGTATCAATCTCGATATGTGTTCCTCTGTGTGTGTGTGTGTGTGTGTGTGTGTGTGTGTGTGTGTGTGTGTGTGGTCATGTCAGTCTAAATCTCGATATGTGTTCCTGTGTGTGTGTGTGTGTGTTTATGTCAGTCTCAATCTCGATATGTGTTCCTGTGTGTCTGTGTGTGTTCATGTCAATCTCAATCACTGTATGTGTTCCTGTGTGTGTGTGTTCATGTCAGTCTTAATCTCGATATATGTTCCTGTGTGTGTGTGTGTGTGTGTGTGTGCTCATGTCAGTATGAATCTCGATATGTGTTCCTCTGTGTGTGTGTGTGTGTGTGTGTGGTTATGTCAGTCTGAATCTCGATATGTGTTCCTGTGGGGGTGTGTTCATGTCAGTCTAAATCTCGATATCTGTTCCTGTGTGTGTACGTGTGCTCATGTCAGTCTCAATCTCGATATGTGTTCCTGTGTGTCTGTGTGTGTGTGTGTGTGTGTGTGTGTTCATGTCAGTCTGAATCTCGATATGTGTTTCTGTGTTTGTGTGTGTCTGTGTGTCTTCATGTCAGTCTCAGTCTCGATATGTGTTGCTCTGTGTGTGTGTGTTCATTTCAGTCTCAATCTCGATATGTGTTCCTGTGTGTGTGTGTGTGTTCATGTCAGTCTGAATCTCGATATATGTTCCAGTGTGTGTGTGTACATTCATGTCAGGCTCAATCTCGATATGTGTTTGTGTGTGTGTGTGTGTGTTCATGTCAGTCTCAATCTCGATATGTGTTCCTGTGTGTGTGTGTGTCTTCATGTCAGTATCAATCTCGATATGTGTTCCTGTGTGTGTGTGTGTGTGTGTGTGTGTGTGTGTGTTGATGTCAGTCTGAATCTCGATATGTATTCTCGTGGGTGTGGGTGTGTGTGTGTGTGTTCATGTCAGTGTCAATCTCTATATGTGTTCCTGTGTGCGTGTGTGTCTTCATGTCAGTCTCAATCTCGATATGTTTACCTGTGTGTGTGTGTGTGTGTGTGTGTGTGTGTTCATGTCGGCCTCAATCTCGTTATGTATTCCTGTCTGTGTGTGTGTCTTCATGTCAGTCTCAGTCTCCATATGTGTTCCTCTGTGTGTGTGTGTTCATTTCAGTCTCAATCTCGATATGTGTTCCTGTGTGTGTGTGTGTGTGTGCTCATGTCAGTCTGAATATCGATATGTATTCCCTTGTGTGTGTGTGTGTGTGTGTGTGTTCATGTCAGTGTCAATCTCGATATGTGTTCCCTTGTGTGTGTGTGTGTGTGTGTGTGTGTGTTCATGTCAGTCTGAATATCGATATGTATTCCCTTGTGTGTGTGTGTGTGTGTGTGTGTGTGTGTGTTCATGTCAGTGTCAATCTCGATATGTGTTCCTGTGTTTGTGTGTTCCTGTGTGTGTGTATGTCTTCATGTCAGTATCAATCTCGATATGTGTTCCTCTGTGTATGTGTGTGTGTGTGTGTGTGTGTGTGTTTGTGCTCATGTCAGTCTGAATCTCGATATGTATTCCCATGTGTGTGCGTGTGTGTGTGTGTGTGTGTGGTCATGTCAGTCTCAATCTTGATGTGTGTTCCTGTTTGTGTGTGTGTTCATGTCAGTCTCAATCTCGATATGTGTTCCTGTGTGTGTGCGTGTGTGTTTTCATGTCAGTCTCAGTCTTGATGTGTGTTCCTGTGTGTGTCTGTTCATGTCAGTCTCAATCTTGATATGTGTTCCTCTGTGTGTGTGTGTGTGTCTATTTTCATGTCAGTCTAAATCTCGATATGTGTTTCTGTGTGTGTGTGTGTGTGTGTGTGTGTGTGTGTCTGGTCATGTCAGTCTCAATCTCGATATGTGTACCTGTGTGTGTGCGTGTGTTCATGTCAGTCTCAATCTCGATATGTGTTCCTGTGTGTGTGTTTGTTGATGTCAGTCTCAATCTCGATATGTGTTCATGTCAGTCTCAATATCGCTATGTGTTCCTGTGTGTGTGTGTGTGTGTTCATTTCAGTCTCAATCTCAATATGTATTCCCTTGTGTGTGTGTGTGTGCTCATGTCAGTCTGAATCTCGATATGTATTCCCTTGTGTGTGTGTGTGTGTTCATGTCAGTGTCAATCTCGATATGTGTTCCTGTGTGTGTGTGTGTCTTCATGTCAGTATCAATCTCGATATGTTTTCCTCTGTGTGTGTGTGTGTGTGTGTGTGTGGTCATGTCAGTCTGAATCTCAATATGTGTTCCTGTGTGTGTGTGTGTCTTCATGTCAGTATCAATCTCGATATGTGTTCCTGTGTGTGTGTGTGTGTGTGTGTGTGTTGATGTCAGTCTGAATCTCGATACGTATTCTCGTGGGTGTGGGTGTGTGTGTGTGTGTGTGTTCATGTCAGTGTCAATCTCTATATGTGTTCCTGTGTGCGTGTGTGTCTTCATGTCAGTCTCAATCTCGATATGTGTACCTGTGTGTGTGTGTGTGTGTGTGTGTGTGTGTGTGTGTGTGTGTGTTCATGTCGGCCTCAATCTCGTTATGTATTCCTGTCTGTGTGTGTGTCTTTATGTCAGTCTCAGTCTCAATATGTGTTCCTCTGTGTGTGTGTGTTCATTTCAGTCTCAATCTCGATATGTGTTCCTGTGTGTGTGTGTGTGTGCTCATGTCAGTCTGAATATCGATATGTATTCCCTTGTGTGTGTGTGTGTGTGTTCATGTCAGTGTCAATCTCGATATGTGTTCCTGTGTTTGTGTGTTCCTGTGTGTGTGTATGTCTTCATGTCAGTATCAATCTCGATATGTGTTCCTCTGTGTATGTGTGTGTGTGTGTGTGTGTGTGTGTGTGTGTGTGTGTGTGTGGTCATGTCAGTCTGAATCTCGATATGTGTTCCTGTCTGTGTGTGTTCATGTCAGTCTAAATCTCGATATGTGTTCCTGTGTGTGTGTGTGTGTGTGTGTTCATGTCAGTCTCAATCTCGATATGTGTTCCTGTGTGTCTGTGTGTGTTCATGTCAATCTCAATCACTGTATGTGTTCCTCTGTGTGTGTGTGTGTGTGTGTGTGTGTGTGTGTGTGTGTGTGTGTGTGTGTGTTCATGTCAGTCTCAATCTCGATATGTATTCCTGTGTGTGTGTGTTCATGGCAGTCTGAATTTCGATAGTGTTCCTTTTTGTGTGTGTCTGTGTGTGTGTTCATGTCAGTCTCAATCTGGATATGTGTTCCTGTGTGTGTGTGTGTTCATGTCAGTCTCAATCTCGATATGTGTTCCTTTGTGTGTGTGTGTTCATGGCAGTCTCAATCTCAATATGAGTTCCCGTGTGTATGTGTTCATGTCAGTCTCAATCTCGATGTGTTCCTGTGTGTGTGTGTGTGTGTTCATGTCAGTGTCAATCTCGATATGTGTTCCTGTGTTTGTGTGTGTCTTCATGTCAGTATCAATCTCGATATGTGTTCCTCTGTGTGTGTGTGTGTGTCTGGTCATGTCAGTCTCAATCTCGATATGTGTTCCTGTGTGTGTGTGTTCATGTCAGTCTAAATCTCGATATGTGTTTCTGTGTGTGTGCGTGTGTTCATGTCAGTCTCAATCTCGATATTCGTTCATGTCAGTCTCAATATCGCTATGTGTTCCTGTGTGTGTGTTCATTTCAGTCTCAATCTCGATATGTATTCCCTTGTGTGTGTGTGTGTGTGTGTGTGTGTGTGTGTGTGTGTGTGTGCTCATGTCAGTCTGAATCTCGATATGTATTCCCTTGTGTGTGTGTGTGTGTGTGTGTGTTCATGTCAGTATCAATCTCGATATGTTTTCCTGTGTGTGTGTGTGTCTTCATGTCAGTATCAATCTCGATATGTGTTCCTCTGTGTGTGTGTGTGTGTGTGTGTGTGTGTGTGTGTGTGTGTGTGTGTGTGTGTGTGGTCATGTCAGTCTAAATCTCGATATGTGTTCCTGTGTGTGTGTGTGTGTGTTCATGTCAGTCTCAATCTCGATATGTGTTCCTGTGTGTCTGTGTGTGTTCATGTCAATCTCAATCACTGTATGTGTTCCTGTGTGTGTGTGTTCATGTCAGTCTTAATCTCGATATATGTTCCTGTGTGTGCGTGTGTGTGTGTGTGTGCTCATGTCAGTATGAATCTCGATATGTGTTCCTCTGTGTGTGTGTGTGTGTGTGTGTGTGGTCATGTCAGTCTGAATCTCGATATGTGTTCCTGTGGGGGTGTGTTCATGTCAGTCTAAATCTCGATATCTGTTCCTGTGTGTGTACGTGTGCTCATGTCAGTCTCAATCTCGATATGTGTTCCTGTGTGTCTGTGTGTGTGTGTGTGTGTGTGTGTGTTCATGTCAGTCTGAATCTCGATATGT
>NC_133129.1:104818573-104848573 GCF_048418815.1 Hemitrygon akajei | reverse complement strand
TCTCGATATGTATTCCCTTGTGTGTGTGTGTGTGTGTGTGTGTGTGTGGTCATGTCAGTCTAAATCTCGATATGTGTTCCTGTGTGTGCGTGTGTGTGTGTGTGTGTGTGCTCATGTCAGTATGAATCTCGATATGTGTTCCTCTGTGTGTGTGTGTGTGTGTGTGGTCATGTCAGTCTGAATCTCGATATGTGTTCCTGTGGGGGTGTGTTCATGTCAGTCTAAATCTCGATATCTGTTCCTGTGTGTGTACGTGTGCTCATGTCTGTCTCAATCTCGATATGTGTTCCTGTGTGACTGTGTGTGTGTGTGTGTGTGTGTTCATGTCAGTCTGAATCTCGATATGTGTTTCTGTGTTTGTGTGTGTCTGTGTGTCTTCATGTCAGTCTCAGTCTCGATATGTGTTGCTCTGTGTGTGTGTGTTCATTTCAGTCTCAATCTCGATATGTGTTCCTGTGTGTGTGTGTGTGTTCATGTCAGTCTGAATCTCGATATATGTTCCAGTGTGTGTGTGTACATTCATGTCAGGCTCAATCTCGATATGTGTTTGTGTGTGTGTGTTCATGTCAGTCTCAATCTTGATATGTGTTCCTGTGTGTGTGTGTATTCATGTCAGTCTCAATCTCGATATGTGTTCCTGTGTGTCTGTGTGTGTTCATGTCAGTCTCAATCTCGATATGTGTTCCTCTGTGTGTGTGTGTGTGTGTTCATGTCAGTCTCAATCTCGATATGTGTTCCTGTGTGTCTGTGTGTGTTCATGTCAATCTCAATCACTGTATGTGTTCCTCTGTGTGTGTGTGTGTGTGTGTGTGTGTGTGTGTGTGTGTTCATGTCAGTCTCAATCTCGATATGTGTTCCTGTGTGTGTGTGTTCATGGCAGTCTGAATTTCGATAGTGTTCCTTTTTGTGTGTGTCTGTGTGTGTGTTCATGTCAGTCTCAATCTGGATATGTGTTCCTGTGTGTGTGTGTGTTCATGTCAGTCTCAATCTCGATATGTGTTCCTTTGTGTGTGTGTGTTCATGGCAGTCACAATCTCAATATGAGTTCCCGTGTGTATGTGTTCATGTCAGTCTCAATCTCGATGTGTTCCTGTGTGTGTGTGTGTGTGTGTGTGTGTGTGTGTGTGTGTGTGTGTGTGTGTTCATGTCGGTCAAAATCTCGATATGTGTTTCTGTGTGTGTGTTCATGTCAGTCTCAATCTTGATATGTGTTCCAGTGTGTGTGTGCGTGTGTTCATGTCAGTCTCAATCTCGATATGTGTTCCTGTGTGTGTGTGTGTGTGTGTGTGTGTGTGTGTGTTGATGTCAGTCTGAATCTCGATATGTATTCTCGTGGGTGTGGGTGTGTGTGTGTGTGTGTGTGTTCATGTCAGTGTCAATCTCTATATGTGTTCCTGTGTGCATGTGTGTGTCTTCATGTCAGTCTCAATCTCGATATGTGTACTTGTGTGTGTGTGTGTGTGTGTGTGTGTTCATGTCAGCCTCAATCTCGTTATGTATTCCTGTCTGTGTGTGTGTCTTCATGTCAGTTTCAGTCTCCATATGTGTTCCTCTGTGTGTGTGTTCATTTCAGTCTCAATCTCGATATGTGTTCCTGTGTGTGTGTGTGTGCTCATGTCAGTCTGAATATCGATATGTATTCCCGTGTGTGTGTGTGTGTGTGTGTGTGTGTGTTCATGTCAGTGTCAATCTCGATATGTGTTCCTGTGTTTGTGTGTTCCTGTGTGTGTGTATGTCTTCATGTCAGTATCAATCTCGATATGTGTTCCTCTGTGTATGTGTGTGTGTGTGTGTGTGTGTGTGTGTTTGTGCTCATGTCAGTCTGAATCTCGATATGTGTTCCTGTGCGTGTGCGTGTGTGTTTTCATGTCAGTCTCAGTCTTGATGTGTGTTCCTGTGTGTGTCTGTTCATGTCAGTCTCAATCTTGATATGTGTTCCTCTGTGTGTATGTGTGTGTCTATTTTCATGTCAGTCTAAATCTCGATATGTGTTTCTCTGTGTGTGTGTGTGTGTGTGTGTGTGTCTGGTCATGTCACTCTCAATCTCGATATGTGTTCCTGTGTGTGTGCGTGTGTTCATGTCAGTCTCAATCTCGATATGTGTTCCTGTGTGTGTGTTTGTTGATGTCAGTCTCAATCTCGATATGTGTTCATGTCAGTCTCAATATCGCTATGTGTTCCTGTGTGTGTGTGTGTGTTCATGTCAGTGTCAATCTCGATATGTGTTCCTGTGTGTGTGTGTGTCTTCATGTCAGTATCAATCTCGATATGTTTTCCTCTGTGTGTGTGTGTGTGTGTGTGTGTGTGTGTGTGTGTGTGTGTGTGTGGTCATGTCAGTCTGAATCTCAATATTTGTTCCTGTGTGTGTGTGTGTCTTCATGTCAGTATCAATCTCGATATGTGTTCCTGTGTGTGTGTGTGTGTGTGTGTTGATGTCAGTCTGAATCTCGATATGTATTCTCGTGGGTGTGGGTGTGTGTGTGTGTGTTCATGTCAGTGTCAATCTCTATATGTGTTCCTGTGTGCGTGTGTGTGTGTGTGTGTGTGTTCATGTCGGCCTCAATCTCGTTATGTATTCCTGTCTGTGTGTGTGTCTTCATGTCAGTCTCAGTCTCCATATGTGTTCCTCTGTGTGTGTGTGTTCATTTCAGTCTCAATCTCGATATGTGTTCCTGTGTGTGTGTGTGTGTGTGTGTGCTCATGTCAGTCTGAATATCGATATGTATTCCCTTGTGTGTGTGTGTGTGTGTGTGTGTTCATGTCAGTGTCAATCTCGATATGTGTTCCTGTGTTTGTGTGTTCCTGTGTGTGTGTATGTCTTCATGTCAGTATCAATCTCGATATGTGTTCCTCTGTGTATGTGTGTGTGTGTGTGTGTGTGTGTGTGTGTGTGGTCATGTCAGTCTGAATCTCGATATGTGTTCCTGTCTGTGTGTGTTCATGTCAGTCTAAATCTCGATATGTGTTCCTGTGTGTGTGCGTGTGTTCATTTCAGTCTCAATCTCGATATGTGTTCCTGTGTGTCTGTGTGAGTTTATGTCAATCTCAATCACTGTATGTGTTCCTGTGTGTGTGTGTTCATGTCAGTCTTAATCTCGATATGTGTTCCTGTGTGTGTGCGTATGTTCATGTCAGTCTGAATCTCGATATGTGTTCCTGTGTGTGTGTGTGTTGATGTCAGTCTCAATCTCGATATTTGTTCATGTCAGTCTCAATATCGCTATGTGTTCCTGTGTGTGTGTGTTCATTTCAGTCTCAATCTCGATATGTATTCCCTTGTGTGTGTGTGTGTGTGTGTGTGTGCTCATGTCAGTCTGAATCTCGATATGTATTCCCTTGTGTGTGTGTGTGTGTGTGTTCATGTCAGTGTCAATCTCGATATGTTTTCCTGTGTGTGTGTGTGTCTTCATGTCAGTATCAATCTCGATATGTGTTCCTCTGTGTGTGTGGGTGTGTGTGTGTGTGTGTGTGTGTGTGTGTGTGTGTGTGTGTGTGGTCATGTCAGTCTAAATCTCGATATGTGTTCCTGTGTGTGTGTGTGTGTGTGTTTATGTCAGTCTCAATCTCGATATGTGTTGCTGTGTGTCTGTGTGTGTTCATGTCAATCTCAATCACTGTATGTGTTCCTGTGTGTGTGTGTTCATGTCAGTCTTAATCTCGATATATGTTCCTGTGTGTTCGTGTGTGTGTGTGTGTGCTCATGTCAGTATGAATCTCGATATGTGTTCCTCTGTGTGTGTGTGTGTGTGTGTGGTCATGTCAGTCTGAATCTCGATATGTGTTCCTGTGGGGGTGTGTTCATGTCAGTCTAAATCTCGATATCTGTTCCTGTGTGTGTACGTGTGCTCATGTCAGTCTCAATCTCGATATGTGTTCCTGTGTGTCTGTGTGTGTGTGTGTGTGTGTGTGTGTGTTCATGTCAGTCTGAATCTCGATATGTGTTTCTGTGTTTGTGTGTGTCTGTGTGTCTTCATGTCAGTCTCAGTCTCGATATGTGTTGCTCTGTGTGTGTGTGTTCATTTCAGTCTCAATCTCGATATGTGTTCCTGTGTGTGTGTGTGTGTTCATGTCAGTCTGAATCTCGATATATGTTCCAGTGTGTGTGTGTACATTCATGTCAGGCTCAATCTCGATATGTGTTTGTGTGTGTGTGTGTGTGTTCATGTCAGTCTCAATCTCGATATGTGTTCCTGTGTGTGTGTGTGTGTCTTCATGTCAGTATCAATCTCGATATGTGTTCCTGTGTGTGTGTGTGTGTGTGTGTGTGTGTGTGTGTGTGTGTGTGTGTGTGTGTTGATGTCAGTCTGAATCTCGATATGTATTCTCGTGGGTGTGGGTGTGTGTGTGTGTGTTCATGTCAGTGTCAATCTCTATATGTGTTCCTGTGTGCGTGTGTGTCTTCATGTCAGTCTCAATCTCGATATGTGTACCTGTGTGTGTGTGTGTGTGTGTGTGTTCATGTCGGCCTCAATCTCGTTATGTATTCCTGTCTGTGTGTGTGTCTTCATGTCAGTCTCAGTCTCCATATGTGTTCCTCTGTGTGTGTGTGTTCATTTCAGTCTCAATCTCGATATGTGTTCCTGTGTGTGTGTGTGTGTGTGCTCATGTCAGTCTGAATATCGATATGTATTCCCTTGTGTGTGTGTGTGTGTGTGTGTCTGTTCATGTCAGTGTCAATCTCGATATGTGTTCCTGTGTTTGTGTGTTCCTGTGTGTGTGTATGTCTTCATGTCAGTATCAATCTCGATATGTGTTCCTCTGTGTATGTGTGTGTGTGTGTGTGTGTGTGTGTGTGTGTGGTCATGTCAGTCTGAATCTCGATATGTCTTCCTGTCTGTGTGTGTTCATGTCAGTCTGAATCTCGATATGTGTTTCTGTGTTTGTGTGTGTCTGTGTGTCTTCATGTCAGTCTCAGTCTCGATATGTGTTGCTCTGTGTGTGTGTGTGTTCATTTCAGTCTCAATCTCGATATGTGTTCCTGTGTGTGTGTGTGTGTTCATGTCAGTCTGAATCTCGATATGTGTTTCTGTGTTTGAGTGTGTCTGTGTGTCTTCATTTCAGTCTCAATCTCGATATGTGTTCCTGTGTGTGTGTGTGTGTTCATGTCAGTCTGAATCTCGATATATGTTCCAGTGTGTGTGTGTACATTCATGTCAGGCTCAATCTCGATATGTGTTTGTGTGTGTGTGTGTGTGTGTGTTCATGTCAGTCTCAATCTCGATATGTGTTCCTGTGTGTCTGTGTGTGTTCATGTCAATCTCAATGACTGTATGTGTTCCTCTGTGTGTGTGTGTGTGTGTGTGTGTGTGTGCGTGTGTGTCTTCATGTCAGTATCAATCTCGATATGTGTTCCTGTGTGTGTGTGTGTGTGTGTGTGTGTTGATGTCAGTCTGAATCTCGATATGTATTCTCGTGGGTGTGGGTGTGTGTGTGTGTGTTCATGTCAGTGTCAATCTCTATATGTGTTCCTGTGTGCGTGTGTGTCTTCATGTCAGTCTCATTCTCGATATGTGTACCTGTGTGTGTGTGTGTGTGTGTGTGTGTTCATGTCAGCCTCAATCTCGTTATGTATTCCTGTCTGTGTGTGTGTCTTCATGTCAGTCTCAGTCTCCATATGTGTTCCTCTGTGTGTGTGTGTTCATTTCAGTCTCAATCTCGATATGTGTTCCTGTGTGTGTGTGTGTGTGCTCATGTCAGTCTGAATATCGATATGTATTCCCTTGTGTGTGTGTGTGTGTGTTCATGTCAGTGTCAATCTCGATATGTGTTCCTGTGTTTGTGTGTTCCTGTGTGTGTGTATGTCTTCATGTCAGTATCAATCTTGATATGTGTTCCTCTGTGTGTGTGTGTGTGTGTGTGTGTGTGTGTGTGTGTGTGGTCATGTCAGTCTGAATCTCGATATGTGTTCCTGTCTGTGTGTGTTCATGTCAGTCTAAATCTCGATATGTGTTCCTGTGAGTGTGTGTGTGTGTGTGTTCATGTCAGTCTCAATCTCGATATGTGTTCCTGTGTGTCTGTGTGTGTTCATGTCAATCTCAATCACTGTATGTGTTCCTCTGTGTGTGTGTGTGTGTGTGTGTGTGTTCATGTCAGTCTCAATCTCGATATGTGTTCCTGTGTGTGTGTGTTCATGGCAGTCTGAATTTCGATAGTGTTCCTTTTTGTGTGTGTCTGTATGTGTGTTCATGTCAGTCTCAATCTGGATATGTGTTCCTGTGTGTGTGTGTGTTCATGTCAGTCTCAATCTCGATATGTGTTCCTTTGTGTGTGTGTGTTCATGGCAGTCTCAATCTCAATATGAGTTCCCGTGTGTATGTGTTCATGTCAGTCTCAATCTCGATGTGTTCCTGTGTGTGTGTGTGTGTGTGTTCATGTCAGTGTCAATCTCGATATGTGTTCCTGTGTTTGTGTGTGTCTTCATGTCAGTATCAATCTCGATATGTGTTCCTCTGTGTGTGTGTGTGTGTCTGGTCATGTCAGTCTCAATCTCGATATGTGTTCCTGTGTGTGTGTGTTCATGTCAGTCTAAATCTCGATATGTGTTTCTGTGTGTGTGCGTGTGTTCATGTCAGTCTCAATCTCGATATTCGTTCATGTCAGTCTCAATATCGCTGTGTTCCTGTGTGTGTGTTCATTTCAGTCTCAATCTCGATATGTATTCCCTTGTGTGTGTGTGTGTGTGTGTGCTCATGTCAGTCTGAATCTCGATATGTATTCCCTTGTGTGTGTGTGTGTGTGTGTGTGTGTGTGGTCATGTCAGTCTAAATCTCGATATGTGTTCCTGTGTGTGCGTGTGTGTGTGTGTGTGTGTGCTCATGTCAGTATGAATCTCGATATGTGTTCCTCTGTGTGTGTGTGTGTGTGTGTGGTCATGTCAGTCTGAATCTCGATATGTGTTCCTGTGGGGGTGTGTTCATGTCAGTCTAAATCTCGATATCTGTTCCTGTGTGTGTACGTGTGCTCATGTCTGTCTCAATCTCGATATGTGTTCCTGTGTGACTGTGTGTGTGTGTGTGTGTGTGTTCATGTCAGTCTGAATCTCGATATGTGTTTCTGTGTTTGTGTGTGTCTGTGTGTCTTCATGTCAGTCTCAGTCTCGATATGTGTTGCTCTGTGTGTGTGTGTTCATTTCAGTCTCAATCTCGATATGTGTTCCTGTGTGTGTGTGTGTGTTCATGTCAGTCTGAATCTCGATATATGTTCCAGTGTGTGTGTGTACATTCATGTCAGGCTCAATCTCGATATGTGTTTGTGTGTGTGTGTTCATGTCAGTCTCAATCTTGATATGTGTTCCTGTGTGTGTGTGTATTCATGTCAGTCTCAATCTCGATATGTGTTCCTGTGTGTCTGTGTGTGTTCATGTCAGTCTCAATCTCGATATGTGTTCCTCTGTGTGTGTGTGTGTGTGTTCATGTCAGTCTCAATCTCGATATGTGTTCCTGTGTGTCTGTGTGTGTTCATGTCAATCTCAATCACTGTATGTGTTCCTCTGTGTGTGTGTGTGTGTGTGTGTGTGTGTGTGTGTGTGTTCATGTCAGTCTCAATCTCGATATGTGTTCCTGTGTGTGTGTGTTCATGGCAGTCTGAATTTCGATAGTGTTCCTTTTTGTGTGTGTCTGTGTGTGTGTTCATGTCAGTCTCAATCTGGATATGTGTTCCTGTGTGTGTGTGTGTTCATGTCAGTCTCAATCTCGATATGTGTTCCTTTGTGTGTGTGTGTTCATGGCAGTCACAATCTCAATATGAGTTCCCGTGTGTATGTGTTCATGTCAGTCTCAATCTCGATGTGTTCCTGTGTGTGTGTGTGTGTGTGTGTGTGTGTGTGTGTGTGTGTGTGTGTGTGTTCATGTCGGTCAAAATCTCGATATGTGTTTCTGTGTGTGTGTTCATGTCAGTCTCAATCTTGATATGTGTTCCAGTGTGTGTGTGCGTGTGTTCATGTCAGTCTCAATCTCGATATGTGTTCCTGTGTGTGTGTGTGTGTGTGTGTGTGTGTGTGTGTTGATGTCAGTCTGAATCTCGATATGTATTCTCGTGGGTGTGGGTGTGTGTGTGTGTGTGTGTGTTCATGTCAGTGTCAATCTCTATATGTGTTCCTGTGTGCATGTGTGTGTCTTCATGTCAGTCTCAATCTCGATATGTGTACTTGTGTGTGTGTGTGTGTGTGTGTGTGTTCATGTCAGCCTCAATCTCGTTATGTATTCCTGTCTGTGTGTGTGTCTTCATGTCAGTTTCAGTCTCCATATGTGTTCCTCTGTGTGTGTGTTCATTTCAGTCTCAATCTCGATATGTGTTCCTGTGTGTGTGTGTGTGCTCATGTCAGTCTGAATATCGATATGTATTCCCGTGTGTGTGTGTGTGTGTGTGTGTGTGTGTTCATGTCAGTGTCAATCTCGATATGTGTTCCTGTGTTTGTGTGTTCCTGTGTGTGTGTATGTCTTCATGTCAGTATCAATCTCGATATGTGTTCCTCTGTGTATGTGTGTGTGTGTGTGTGTGTGTGTGTGTTTGTGCTCATGTCAGTCTGAATCTCGATATGTGTTCCTGTGCGTGTGCGTGTGTGTTTTCATGTCAGTCTCAGTCTTGATGTGTGTTCCTGTGTGTGTCTGTTCATGTCAGTCTCAATCTTGATATGTGTTCCTCTGTGTGTATGTGTGTGTCTATTTTCATGTCAGTCTAAATCTCGATATGTGTTTCTCTGTGTGTGTGTGTGTGTGTGTGTGTGTGTCTGGTCATGTCACTCTCAATCTCGATATGTGTTCCTGTGTGTGTGCGTGTGTTCATGTCAGTCTCAATCTCGATATGTGTTCCTGTGTGTGTGTTTGTTGATGTCAGTCTCAATCTCGATATGTGTTCATGTCAGTCTCAATATCGCTATGTGTTCCTGTGTGTGTGTGTGTGTTCATGTCAGTGTCAATCTCGATATGTGTTCCTGTGTGTGTGTGTGTCTTCATGTCAGTATCAATCTCGATATGTTTTCCTCTGTGTGTGTGTGTGTGTGTGTGTGTGTGTGTGTGTGTGTGTGTGTGTGGTCATGTCAGTCTGAATCTCAATATTTGTTCCTGTGTGTGTGTGTGTCTTCATGTCAGTATCAATCTCGATATGTGTTCCTGTGTGTGTGTGTGTGTGTGTGTTGATGTCAGTCTGAATCTCGATATGTATTCTCGTGGGTGTGGGTGTGTGTGTGTGTGTTCATGTCAGTGTCAATCTCTATATGTGTTCCTGTGTGCGTGTGTGTGTGTGTGTGTGTGTTCATGTCGGCCTCAATCTCGTTATGTATTCCTGTCTGTGTGTGTGTCTTCATGTCAGTCTCAGTCTCCATATGTGTTCCTCTGTGTGTGTGTGTTCATTTCAGTCTCAATCTCGATATGTGTTCCTGTGTGTGTGTGTGTGTGTGTGTGCTCATGTCAGTCTGAATATCGATATGTATTCCCTTGTGTGTGTGTGTGTGTGTGTGTGTTCATGTCAGTGTCAATCTCGATATGTGTTCCTGTGTTTGTGTGTTCCTGTGTGTGTGTATGTCTTCATGTCAGTATCAATCTCGATATGTGTTCCTCTGTGTATGTGTGTGTGTGTGTGTGTGTGTGTGTGTGTGTGGTCATGTCAGTCTGAATCTCGATATGTGTTCCTGTCTGTGTGTGTTCATGTCAGTCTAAATCTCGATATGTGTTCCTGTGTGTGTGCGTGTGTTCATTTCAGTCTCAATCTCGATATGTGTTCCTGTGTGTCTGTGTGAGTTTATGTCAATCTCAATCACTGTATGTGTTCCTGTGTGTGTGTGTTCATGTCAGTCTTAATCTCGATATGTGTTCCTGTGTGTGTGCGTATGTTCATGTCAGTCTGAATCTCGATATGTGTTCCTGTGTGTGTGTGTGTTGATGTCAGTCTCAATCTCGATATTTGTTCATGTCAGTCTCAATATCGCTATGTGTTCCTGTGTGTGTGTGTTCATTTCAGTCTCAATCTCGATATGTATTCCCTTGTGTGTGTGTGTGTGTGTGTGTGTGCTCATGTCAGTCTGAATCTCGATATGTATTCCCTTGTGTGTGTGTGTGTGTGTGTTCATGTCAGTGTCAATCTCGATATGTTTTCCTGTGTGTGTGTGTGTCTTCATGTCAGTATCAATCTCGATATGTGTTCCTCTGTGTGTGTGGGTGTGTGTGTGTGTGTGTGTGTGTGTGTGTGTGTGTGTGTGTGTGGTCATGTCAGTCTAAATCTCGATATGTGTTCCTGTGTGTGTGTGTGTGTGTGTTTATGTCAGTCTCAATCTCGATATGTGTTGCTGTGTGTCTGTGTGTGTTCATGTCAATCTCAATCACTGTATGTGTTCCTGTGTGTGTGTGTTCATGTCAGTCTTAATCTCGATATATGTTCCTGTGTGTTCGTGTGTGTGTGTGTGTGCTCATGTCAGTATGAATCTCGATATGTGTTCCTCTGTGTGTGTGTGTGTGTGTGTGGTCATGTCAGTCTGAATCTCGATATGTGTTCCTGTGGGGGTGTGTTCATGTCAGTCTAAATCTCGATATCTGTTCCTGTGTGTGTACGTGTGCTCATGTCAGTCTCAATCTCGATATGTGTTCCTGTGTGTCTGTGTGTGTGTGTGTGTGTGTGTGTGTGTTCATGTCAGTCTGAATCTCGATATGTGTTTCTGTGTTTGTGTGTGTCTGTGTGTCTTCATGTCAGTCTCAGTCTCGATATGTGTTGCTCTGTGTGTGTGTGTTCATTTCAGTCTCAATCTCGATATGTGTTCCTGTGTGTGTGTGTGTGTTCATGTCAGTCTGAATCTCGATATATGTTCCAGTGTGTGTGTGTACATTCATGTCAGGCTCAATCTCGATATGTGTTTGTGTGTGTGTGTGTGTGTTCATGTCAGTCTCAATCTCGATATGTGTTCCTGTGTGTGTGTGTGTGTCTTCATGTCAGTATCAATCTCGATATGTGTTCCTGTGTGTGTGTGTGTGTGTGTGTGTGTGTGTGTGTGTGTGTGTGTGTGTGTGTTGATGTCAGTCTGAATCTCGATATGTATTCTCGTGGGTGTGGGTGTGTGTGTGTGTGTTCATGTCAGTGTCAATCTCTATATGTGTTCCTGTGTGCGTGTGTGTCTTCATGTCAGTCTCAATCTCGATATGTGTACCTGTGTGTGTGTGTGTGTGTGTGTGTTCATGTCGGCCTCAATCTCGTTATGTATTCCTGTCTGTGTGTGTGTCTTCATGTCAGTCTCAGTCTCCATATGTGTTCCTCTGTGTGTGTGTGTTCATTTCAGTCTCAATCTCGATATGTGTTCCTGTGTGTGTGTGTGTGTGTGCTCATGTCAGTCTGAATATCGATATGTATTCCCTTGTGTGTGTGTGTGTGTGTGTGTCTGTTCATGTCAGTGTCAATCTCGATATGTGTTCCTGTGTTTGTGTGTTCCTGTGTGTGTGTATGTCTTCATGTCAGTATCAATCTCGATATGTGTTCCTCTGTGTATGTGTGTGTGTGTGTGTGTGTGTGTGTGTGTGTGGTCATGTCAGTCTGAATCTCGATATGTCTTCCTGTCTGTGTGTGTTCATGTCAGTCTGAATCTCGATATGTGTTTCTGTGTTTGTGTGTGTCTGTGTGTCTTCATGTCAGTCTCAGTCTCGATATGTGTTGCTCTGTGTGTGTGTGTGTTCATTTCAGTCTCAATCTCGATATGTGTTCCTGTGTGTGTGTGTGTGTTCATGTCAGTCTGAATCTCGATATATGTTCCAGTGTGTGTGTGTACATTCATGTCAGGCTCAATCTCGATATGTGTTTGTGTGTGTGTGTGTGTGTTCATGTCAGTCTCAATCTCGATATGTGTTCCTGTGTGTGTGTGTGTCTTCATGTCAGTATCAATCTCGATATGTGTTCCTGTGTGTGTGTGTGTGTGTGTGTGTGTGTGTGTTGATGTCAGTCTGAGTCTCGATATGTATTCTCGTGGGTGTGGGTGTGTGTGTGTGTGTTCATGTCAGTGTCAATCTCTATATGTGTTCCTGTGTGCGTGTGTGTCTTCATGTCAGTCTCAATCTCGATATGTGTTCCTGTGTGTGTGTGTGTGTGTGCGCTCATGTCAGTCTGAATATCGATATGTATTCCCTTGTGTGTGTGTGTGTGTGTGTGTGTGTTCATGTCAGTGTCAATCTCGATATGTGTTCCTGTGTTTGTGTGTTCCTGTGTGTGTGTATGTCTTCATGTCAGTGTCAATCTCGATATGTGTTCCTCTGTGTATGTGTGTGTGTGTGTGTGGTCATGTCAGTCTGAATCTCGATATGTCTTCCTGTCTGTGTGTGTTCATGTCAGTCTAAATCTCGATATGTGTTCCTGTGTGTGTGTGTGTGTGTGTGTGTGTGTCAGTCTCAATCTCGATATGTGTTCCTGTGTGTCTGTGTGTGTTCATGTCAATCTCAATCACTGTATGTGTTCCTCTCTGTGTGTGTGTGTGTGTGTGTGTGTGTGTTCATGTCAGTCTCAATCTCGATATGTGTTCCTGTGTGTGTGTGTTCATGGCAGTCTGAATTTCGATAGTGTTCCTTTTTGTGTGCTTCTGTGTGTGTGTTCATGTCAGTCTCAATCTGGATATGTGTTCCTGTGTGTGTGTGTGTTCATGTCAGTCTCAATCTCGATATGTGTTCCTTTGTGTGTGTGTGTTCATGTCAGTCTCAATCTCGATATGTGTTCCTGTGTGTGTGTGTGTCTTCATGTCAGTATCAATCTCGATATGTGTTCCTGTGTGTGTGTGTGTGTGTGTGTGTGTGTGTGTGTTGATGTCAGTCTGAGTCTCGATATGTATTCTCGTGGGTGTGGGTGTGTGTGTGTGTGTTCATGTCAGTGTCAATCTCTATATGTGTTCCTGTGTGCGTGTGTGTCTTCATGTCAGTCTCAATCTCGATATGTGTACCTGTGTGTGTGTGTGTGTGTGTGTTCATGTCGGCCTCAATCTCGTTATGTATTCCTGTCTGTGTGTGTGTCTTCATGTCAGTCTCAGTCTCCATATGTGTTCCTCTGTGTGTGTGTGTTCATTTCAGTCTCAATCTCGATATGTGTTCCTGTGTGTGTGTGTGTGTTTGTGTGTGCTCATGTCAGTCTGAATATCGATATGTATTCCCTTGTGTGTGTGTGTGTGTGTGTGTGTTCATGTCAGTGTCAATCTCGATATGTGTTCCTGTGTTTGTGTGTTCCTGTGTGTGTGTATGTCTTCATGTCAGTATCAATCTCGATATGTGTTCCTCTGTGTATGTGTGTGTGTGTGTGTGTGTGTGTGTCTGTGTGGTCATGTCAGTCTGAATCTCGATATGTGTTCCTGTCTGTGTGTGTTCATGTCAGTCTAAATCTCGATATGTGTTCCTGTGTGTGTGTGTGTGTGTGTGTGTGTTCATGTCAGTCTCAATCTCGATATGTGTTCCTGTGTGTCTGTGTGTGTTCATGTCAATTTCAATCACTGTATGTGTTCCTCTGTGTGTGTGTGTGTGTGTTCATGTCAGTCTCAATCTGGATATGTGTTCCTGTGTGTGTGTGTGTTCATGTCAGTCTCAATCTCGATATGTGTTCCTTTGTGTGTGTGTGTTCATGGCAGTCTCAATCTCAATATGAGTTCCCGTGTGTATGTGTTCATGTCAGTCTCAATCTCGATGTGTTCCTGTGTGTGTGTGTGTGTGTTCATGTCAGTGTCAATCTCGATATGTGTTCCTGTGTTTGTGTGTGTCTTCATGTCAGTATCAATCTCGATATGTGTTCCTCTGTGTGTGTGTGTGTGTCTGGTCATGTCAGTCTCAATCTCGATATGTGTTCCTGTGTGTGTGTGTTCATGTCAGTCTAAATCTCGATATGTGTTTCTGTGTGTGTGCGTGTGTTCATGTCAGTCTCAATCTCGATATGTGTTCATGTCAGTCTCAATATCGCTATGTGTTCCTGTGTGTGTGTGTGTGTTCATTTCAGTCTCAATCTCAATATGTATTCCCTTGTGTGTGTGTGTGTGCTCATGTCAGTCTGAATCTCGATATGTATTCCCTTGTGTGTGTGTGTGTTCATGTCAGTGTCAATCTCGATATGTGTTCCTGTGTGTGTGTGTGTCTTCATGTCAGTATCAATCTCGATATGTTTTCCTCTGTGTGTGTGTGTGTGTGTGTGTGTGGTCATGTCAGTCTGAATCTCAATATGTGTTCCTGTGTGTGTGTGTGTGTTCATGTCAGACTAAATCTCGATATGTGTTCCTGTGTGTGTGTGTGTTCATGTCAGTCTCAATCTCGATATGTGTTCCTGTGTGTCTGTGTGTTCATGTCAATCTCAATCACTGTATGTGTTCCTGTGTGTGTGTTCATGTCAGTCTTAATCTCGATATGTGTTCCTGTGTGTCTGTGTGTGTTCATGTCAGTCTCAATCTCGATATGTGTTCCTGTGTGTGTGTGTTCATGTCAGTCTCAATCTCGATATGTGTTCCTGTGTGTCTGTGTGTGTTCATGTCAATCTCAATCGCTGTATGTGTTCCTCTGTGTGTGTGTGTTCATGTCAGTCTCAATCTCGATATGTGTTCCTGTGTGTCTGTGTGTGTTCATGTCAATCTCAATCACTGTATGTGTTCCTGTGTGTGTGTGTGTGTGTGTGCGTGTGTGTGTGTTCATGTCAGTCTCAATATCGATATGTGTTCCTGTGTGTGTGTGTTCATGTCAGTCTGAATTTCGATAGTGTTCCTTTTTGTGTGTGTCTGTGTGTGTGTTCATGTCAGTCTCAATCTGGATATATGTTCCTGTGTGTGTGTGTGTGTGTTCATGTCAGTCTCAATCTCGATATGTGTTCTCAATCTCAATATGAGTTCCCGTGTGTGTGTGTGTTCATGTCAGTCTCAATCTCGATGTGTTCCTGTGTGTGTGTGTGTTCATGTCGGTCAAAATCTCGATATGTGTTTCTGTGTGTGTGTTCATGTCAGTCTCAATCTTGATATGTGTTCCAGTGTGTGTGTGTGTATATACATGTCAGGGTCAATCTCGATATGTGTTCCTGTGGGTGTGCATGTGTTCATGTCAGTCTCAATCTCGATATGTGTTCCTGTGTGTGTGTGTGTGTGTGTGTGTTGATGTCAGTCTGAATCTCGATATGTATTCTCGTGTGTGTGGGTGTGGGTGTGTGTGTGTGTGTGTGTGTGTGTGTGTGTGTGTGTGTGTGTGTGTGTGTGTGTGTGTGTGTTCATGTCAGGCTCAATCTCGATATGTGTTCCTGTGGGTGTGCGTGTGTTCATGTCAGTCTCAATCTCGATATGTGTTCCTGTGTGTGTGTTTGTGTGGATGTCAGTCTGAATCTCGATATGTATTCTCGTGTGTGTGGGTGTGGGTGTGTGTGTGTGTGTGTTGATGTCAGTGTCAATCTCGATATGTGTTCCTGTGTGTGTGTGTGTCTTCATGTCAGTATCAATCTCGATATGTTTTCCTCTGTGTGTGTGTGTGTTTGTGTGTGTGTGTGTGTGTGTGTGGTCATGTCAGTCTAAATCTCGATATGTGTTCCTGTGTGTGTGCGTGTGTTCATGTCAGTCTCAATCTAGATATGTGTTCCTGTGTGTCTGTGTGTGTTCATGTCAATCTCAATCACTGTATGTGTTCCTGTGTGTGTGTGTGTGTTCATGTCAGTCTTAATCTCGATATGTGTTCCTGTGTTTGTGTGTGTCTGTGTGTCTTCATGTCAGTCTCAGTCTCGATATGTGTTGCTCTGTGTGTGTGTGTTCATTTCAGTCTCAATCTCGACGTGTGTTCCTGTGTGTGTGTGTGTTCATGTCAGTCTGAATCTCGATATGTGTTCCAGTGTGTGTGTGTATATTCATGTCAGGCTCAATCTCGATATGTGTTTGTGTGTGTGTGTGTGTGTGTGTGTTCATGTCAGTCTCAATCTCGATATGTGTTCCTGTGTGTCTGTGTGTGTTCATGTCAGTCTCAATCTCGATATGTGTTCCTGTGTGTGTGTGTGTGTGTGTTCATGTCAGTCTCAATCTCGATATGTGTTCCTGTGTGTCTGTGTGTGTTCATGTCAATCTCAATCACTGTATGTGTTCCTCTGTGTGTGTGTGTGTGTGTGTTCATGTCAGTCTCAATCTCGATATGTGTTCCTGTGTGTCTGTGTGTGTTCATGTCAATCTCAATCACTGTATGTGTTCCTCTGTATGTGTGTGTGTGTGTGTGTGTGTGTGTTCATGTCAGTCTCTATATCGATATATGTTCCTGTGTGTGTGTGTTCATGTCAGTCTGAATTTCGATAGTGTTCCTTTTTGTGTGTGCTTGTGTGTGTGTTCATGTCAGTCTCAATCTGGATATGTGTTCCTGTGTGTGTGTGTGTGTTTTCATGTCAGTCTCAATCTCGATATGTGTTCTCAATCTCAATATGAGTTCCCGTGTGTGTGTGTTCATGTCAGTCTCAATCTCGATATGTTCCTGTGTGTGTGTGTGTGTGTGTGTGTGTGTGTGTGTTCATGTCGGTCAAAATCTCGATATGTGTTTCTGTGTGTATATTCATGTCAGGCTCAATCTCGATATGTGTTCCTGTGGGTGTGCGTGTGTTCATGTCAGTCTCAATCTCGATATGTGTTCCTGTGTGTGTGTGTGTGTGTTGATGTCAGTCTGAATCTCGATATGTATTCTCGTGTGTGTAGGTGTGGGTGTGTGTGTGTGTGTGTGTTCATGTCAGTCTCAATCTTGATATGTGTTCCTGTGTGTGTGTGTGTTCATGTCAGTCTCAATCTTGATATGTGTTCCTGTGTGTGTGTGTGTTCATGTCAGTCTCAATCTCGATATGTGTTCCTGTGTGTGTGCCTGTGTGTTTTCATGTCAGTCTCAGTCTTGATGTGTGTTCCTGTGTGTGTGTGTTCATGTCAGTCTCAATCTCGATATGTGTTCCTCTGTGTGTGTGTGTGTGTGTGTGTGTGTGTGTGTCTATTTTCATGTCAGTCTCAATCTCGATATGTGTTCCTCTGTGTGTGTCTATTTTCATGTCAGTCTAAATCTCGATATGTGTTTCTGTGTGTGTGTCTGTTCATGTCAGTTTCAATCTCGATATGTGTTCCTGTGTGTGTGTGTGTGTGTTGATGTCAGTCTCAATCTCGATATGTATTCTTGTGTGTGTGTGTGTGTTCATGTCAGTCTCAATCTCGATATGTGTTCCTGTGTGTCTGTGTGTGTTCATGTCAATCTCAATCACTGTATGTGTTCCTGTGTGTGTGTGTTCATGTCAGTCTTAATCTCGATATGTGTTCCTGTGTTTGTGTGTGTCTGTGTGTCTTCATGTCAGTCTCAGTCTCGATATGTGTTGCTCTGTGTGTGTGTGTTCATTTCAGTCTCAATCTCGATGTGTGTTCCTGTGTGTGTGTGTGTTCATGTAAGTCTGAATCTCGATATGTGTTCCAGTGTGTGTGTGTATATTCATGTCAGGCTCAATCTCGATATGTGTTTGTGTGTGTGTGTGTGTGTGTGTGTTCATGTCAGTCTCAATCTCGATATGTGTTCCTGTGTGTGTGTGTGTGTATTCATGTCAGTCTCAAACTCGATATGTGTTCCTGTGTGTGTTCATTTCAGTCTCAATCTTGATATGTGTTCCTGTGTGTGTGTGTGTGTGTTCATGTCAGTCTCAATCTCGATATGTGTTCCTGTGTGTCTGTGTGTGTTCATGTCAATCTCAATCACTGTATGTGTTCCTCTGTGTGTGTGTGTGTGTGTTCATGTCAGTCTCAATCTCGATATGTGTTCCTGTGTGTCTGTGTGTGTTCATGTCAATCTCAATCACTGTATGTGTTCCTCTGTGTGTGTGTGTGTGTGTGTGTGTGTGTGTTCATGTCAGTCTCAATATCGATATGTGTTCCTGTGTGTGTGTGTTCATGTCAGTCTGAATTTCGATAGTGTTCCTTTTTGTGTGTGTCTGTGTGTGTGTTCATGTCAGTCTCAATCTGGATATGTGTTCCTGTGTGCCTGTGTGTCTTCATGTCAGTCTCAATCTCGATATGTGTACCTGTGTGTGTGTGTGTGTGTGTGTGTGTGTGTGTGTGTGTGTGTGTTCATGTCAGCCTCAATCTCGTTATGTATTCCTGTCTGTGTGTGTGTCTTCATGTCAGTCTCAGTCTCCATATGTGTTCCTCTGTGTGTGTGTGTTCATTTCAGTCTCAATCTCGATATGTGTTCCTGTGTGTGTGTGTGTGTGTGTGTGTTCATGTCAGGCTCAATCTCGATATGTGTTCCTGTGGGTGTGCGTGTGTTCATGTCAGTCTCAATCTCGATATGTGTTCCTGTGTGTGTGTTTGTGTTGATGTCAGTCTGAATCTCGATATGTATTCTCGTGTGTGTGGGTGTGTGTGTGTGTGTGTTGATGTCAGTGTCAATCTCGATATGTGTTCCTGTGTGTGTGTGTGTCTTCATGTCAGTATCAATCTCGATATGTTTTCCTCTGTGTGTGTGTGTGTTTGTGTGTGTGTGTGTGTGTGTGTGGTCATGTCAGTCTAAATCTCGATATGTGTTCCTGTGTGTGTGCGTGTGTTCATGTCAGTCTCAATCTAGATATGTGTTCCTGTGTGTCTGTGTGTGTTCATGTCAATCTCAATCACTGTATGTGTTCCTGTGTGTGTGTGTGTGTTCATGTCAGTCTTAATCTCGATATGTGTTCCTGTGTTTGTGTGTGTCTGTGTGTCTTCATGTCAGTCTCAGTCTCGATATGTGTTGCTCTGTGTGTGTGTGTTCATTTCAGTCTCAATCTCGACGTGTGTTCCTGTGTGTGTGTGTGTTCATGTCAGTCTGAATCTCGATATGTGTTCCAGTGTGTGTGTGTATATTCATGTCAGGCTCAATCTCGATATGTGTTTGTGTGTGTGTGTGTGTGTGTGTGTTCATGTCAGTCTCAATCTCGATATGTGTTCCTGTGTGTCTGTGTGTGTTCATGTCAGTCTCAATCTCGATATGTGTTCCTGTGTGTGTGTGTGTGTGTTCATGTCAGTCTCAATCTCGATATGTGTTCCTGTGTGTCTGTGTGTGTTCATGTCAATCTCAATCACTGTATGTGTTCCTCTGTGTGTGTGTGTGTGTGTGTTCATGTCAGTCTCAATCTCTATGTGTTCCTGTGTGTCTGTGTGTGTTCATGTCAATCTCAATCACTGTATGTGTTCCTCTGTATGTGTGTGTGTGTGTGTGTGTGTTCATGTCAGTCTCTATATCGATATATGTTCCTGTGTGTGTGTGTTCATGTCAGTCTGAATTTCGATAGTGTTCCTTTTTGTGTGTGCTTGTGTGTGTGTTCATGTCAGTCTCAATCTGGATATGTGTTCCTGTGTGTGTGTGTGTGTTTTCATGTCAGTCTCAATCTCGATATGTGTTCTCAATCTCAATATGAGTTCCCGTGTGTGTGTGTTCATGTCAGTCTCAATCTCGATATGTTCCTGTGTGTGTGTGTGTGTGTGTGTGTGTGTGTGTTCATGTCGGTCAAAATCTCGATATGTGTTTCTGTGTGTGTGTTCATGTCAGTCTCAATCTTGATATGTGTTCCAGTGTGTGTGTGTGTATATTCATGTCAGGCTCAATCTCGATATGTGTTCCTGTGGGTGTGCGTGTGTTCATGTCAGTCTCAATCTCGATATGTGTTCCTGTGTGTGTGTGTGTGTGTTGATGTCAGTCTGAATCTCGATATGTATTCTCGTGTGTGTGGGTGTGGGTGTGTGTGTCTATTTTCATGTCAGTCTCAATCTCGATATGTGTTCCTCTGTGTGTGTCTATTTTCATGTCAGTCTAAATCTCGATATGTGTTTCTGTGTGTGTGTGTGTCTGTTCATGTCAGTTTCAATCTCGATATGTGTTCCTGTGTGTGTGTGTGTGTGTTGATGTCAGTCTCAATCTCGATATGTATTCTTGTGTGTGTGTGTGTGTTCATGTCAGTCTCAATCTCGATATGTGTTCCTGTGTGTCTGTGTGTGTTCATGTCAATCTCAATCACTGTATGTGTTCCTGTGTGTGTGTGTTCATGTCAGTCTTAATCTCGATATGTGTTCCTGTGTTTGTGTGTGTCTGTGTGTCTTCATGTCAGTCTCAGTCTCGATATGTGTTGCTCTGTGTGTGTGTGTTCATTTCAGTCTCAATCTCGATGTGTGTTCCTGTGTGTGTGTGTGTTCATGTAAGTCTGAATCTCGATATGTGTTCCAGTGTGTGTGTGTATATTCATGTCAGGCTCAATCTCGATATGTGTTTGTGTGTGTGTGTGTGTGTGTGTGTTCATGTCAGTCTCAATCTCGATATGTGTTCCTGTGTGTGTGTGTGTGTATTCATGTCAGTCTCAAACTCGATATGTGTTCCTGTGTGTGTTCATTTCAGTCTCAATCTTGATATGTGTTCCTGTGTGTGTGTGTGTGTGTTCATGTCAGTCTCAATCTCGATATGTGTTCCTGTGTGTCTGTGTGTGTTCATGTCAATCTCAATCACTGTATGTGTTCCTCTGTGTGTGTGTGTGTGTTCATGTCAGTCTCAATCTCGATATGTGTTCCTGTGTGTCTGTGTGTGTTCATGTCAATCTCAATCACTGTATGTGTTCCTCTGTGTGTGTGTGTGTGTGTGTGTGTGTGTGTGTTCATGTCAGTCTCAATATCGATATGTGTTCCTGTGTGTGTGTGTTCATGTCAGTCTGAATTTCGATAGTGTTCCTTTTTGTGTGTGTCTGTGTGTGTGTTCATGTCAGTCTCAATCTGGATATGTGTTCCTGTGTGCCTGTGTGTCTTCATGTCAGTCTCAATCTCGATATGTGTACCTGTGTGTGTGTGTGTGTGTGTGTGTGTGTGTGTGTGTGTGTTCATGTCAGCCTCAATCTCGTTATGTATTCCTGTCTGTGTGTGTGTCTTCATGTCAGTCTCAGTCTCCATATGTGTTCCTCTGTGTGTGTGTGTTCATTTCAGTCTCAATCTCGATATGTGTTCCTGTGTGTGTGTGTGTGTGTGTGTGTTGATGTCAGTCTGAATCTCGATATGTATTCTCGTGTGTGTGGGTGTGGGTGTGTGTGTGTGTGTGTGTGTGTGTGTGTGTGTGTGTTCATGTCAGGCTCAATCTCGATATGTGTTCCTGTGGGTGTGCGTGTGTTCATGTCAGTCTCAATCTCGATATGTGTTCCTGTGTGTGTGTTTGTATTGATGTCAGTCTGAATCTCGATATGTATTCTCGTGTGTGTGGGTGTGGGTGTGTGTGTGTGTGTGTTGATGTCAGTGTCAATCTCGATATGTGTTCCTGTGTGTGTGTGTGTCTTCATGTCAGTATCAATCTCGATATGTTTTCCTCTGTGTGTGTGTGTGTTTGTGTGTGTGTGTGTGTGTGTGTGGTCATGTCAGTCTAAATCTCGATATGTGTTCCTGTGTGTGTGCGTGTGTTCATGTCAGTCTCAATCTAGATATGTGTTCCTGTGTGTCTGTGTGTGTTCATGTCAATCTCAATCACTGTATGTGTTCCTGTGTGTGTGTGTGTGTTCATGTCAGTCTTAATCTCGATATGTGTTCCTGTGTTTGTGTGTGTCTGTGTGTCTTCATGTCAGTCTCAGTCTCGATATGTGTTGCTCTGTGTGTGTGTGTTCATTTCAGTCTCAATCTCGACGTGTGTTCCTGTGTGTGTGTGTGTTCATGTCAGTCTGAATCTCGATATGTGTTCCAGTGTGTGTGTGTATATTCATGTCAGGCTCAATCTCGATATGTGTTTGTGTGTGTGTGTGTGTGTGTGTGTTCATGTCAGTCTCAATCTCGATATGTGCTCCTGTGTGTCTGTGTGTGTTCATGTCAGTCTCAATCTCGATATGTGTTCCTGTGTGTGTGTGTGTGTGTGTTCATGTCAGTCTCAATCTCGATATGTGTTCCTGTGTGTCTGTGTGTGTTCATGTCAATCTCAATCACTGTATGTGTTCCTCTGTGTGTGTGTGTGTGTGTGTTCATGTCAGTCTCAATCTCGATATGTGTTCCTGTGTGTCTGTGTGTGTTCATGTCAATCTCAATCACTGTATGTGTTCCTCTGTATGTGTGTGTGTGTGTGTGTGTGTTCATGTCAGTCTCTATATCGATATATGTTCCTGTGTGTGTGTGTTCATGTCAGTCTGAATTTCGATAGTGTTCCTTTTTGTGTGTGCTTGTGTGTGTGTTCATGTCAGTCTCAATCTGGATATGTGTTCCTGTGTGTGTGTGTGTGTTTTCATGTCAGTCTCAATCTCGATATGTGTTCTCAATCTCAATATGAGTTCCCGTGTGTGTGTGTTCATGTCAGTCTCAATCTCGATATGTTCCTGTGTGTGTGTGTGTGTGTGTGTGTGTGTGTGTTCATGTCGGTCAAAATCTCGATATGTGTTTCTGTGTGTGTGTTCATGTCAGTCTCAATCTTGATATGTGTTCCAGTGTGTGTGTGTGTATATTCATGTCAGGCTCAATCTCGATATGTGTTCCTGTGGGTGTGCGTGTGTTCATGTCAGTCTCAATCTCGATATGTGTTCCTGTGTGTGTGTGTGTGTGTTGATGTCAGTCTGAATCTCGATATGTATTCTCGTGTGTGTGGGTGTGGGTGTGTGTGTGTGTGTGTTCATGTCAGTCTCAATCTTGATATGTGTTCCTGTGTGTGTGTGTGTTCATGTCAGTCTCAATCTTGATATGTGTTCCTGTGTGTGTGTGTGTTCATGTCAGTCTCAATCTCGATATGTGTTCCTGTGTGTGTGCCTGTGTGTTTTCATGTCAGTCTCAGTCTTGATGTGTGTTCCTGTGTGTGTGTGTTCATGTCAGTCTCAATCTCGATATGTGTTCCTCTGTGTGTGTGTGTGTGTGTGTGTGTGTGTGTGTGTCTATTTTCATGTCAGTCTCAATCTCGATATGTGTTCCTCTGTGTGTGTCTATTTTCATGTCAGTCTAAATCTCGATATGTGTTTCTGTGTGTGTGTGTGTCTGTTCATGTCAGTTTCAATCTCGATATGTGTTCCTGTGTGTGTGTGTGTGTGTTGATGTCAGTCTCAATCTCGATATGTATTCTTGTGTGTGTGTGTGTGTTCATGTCAGTCTCAATCTCGATATGTGTTCCTGTGTGTCTGTGTGTGTTCATGTCAATCTCAATCACTGTATGTGTTCCTGTGTGTGTGTGTTCATGTCAGTCTTAATCTCGATATGTGTTCCTGTGTTTGTGTGTGTCTGTGTGTCTTCATGTCAGTCTCAGTCTCGATATGTGTTGCTCTGTGTGTGTGTGTGTTCATTTCAGTCTCAATCTCGATGTGTGTTCCTGTGTGTGTGTGTGTTCATGTAAGTCTGAATCTCGATATGTGTTCCAGTGTGTGTGTGTATATTCATGTCAGGCTCAATCTCGATATGTGTTTGTGTGTGTGTGTGTGTGTGTGTGTTCATGTCAGTCTCAATCTCGATATGTGTTCCTGTGTGTGTGTGTGTGTGTATTCATGTCAGTCTCAAACTCGATATGTGTTCCTGTGTGTGTTCATTTCAGTCTCAATCTTGATATGTGTTCCTGTGTGTGTGTGTGTGTGTTCATGTCAGTCTCAATCTCGATATGTGTTCCTGTGTGTCTGTGTGTGTTCATGTCAATCTCAATCACTGTATGTGTTCCTCTGTGTGTGTGTGTGTGTGTTCATGTCAGTCTCAATCTCGATATGTGTTCCTGTGTGTCTGTGTGTGTTCATGTCAATCTCAATCACTGTATGTGTTCCTCTGTGTGTGTGTGTGTGTGTGTGTGTGTGTGTTCATGTCAGTCTCAATATCGATATGTGTTCCTGTGTGTGTGTGTTCATGTCAGTCTGAATTTCGATAGTGTTCCTTTTTGTGTGTGTCTGTGTGTGTGTTCATGTCAGTCTCAATCTGGATATGTGTTCCTGTGTGCCTGTGTGTCTTCATGTCAGTCTCAATCTCGATATGTGTACCTGTGTGTGTGTGTGTGTGTGTGTGTGTGTGTGTGTGTGTGTGTGTGTGTTCATGTCAGCCTCAATCTCGTTATGTATTCCTGTCTGTGTGTGTGTCTTCATGTCAGTCTCAGTCTCCATATGTGTTCCTCTGTGTGTGTGTGTTCATTTCAGTCTCAATCTCGATATGTGTTCCTGTGTGTGTGTGTGTGTGTGTGTGTTCATGTCAGGCTCAATCTCGATATGTGTTCCTGTGGGTGTGCGTGTGTTCATGTCAGTCTCAATCTCGATATGTGTTCCTGTGTGTGTGTTTGTGTTGATGTCAGTCTGAATCTCGATATGTATTCTCGTGTGTGTGGGTGTGTGTGTGTGTGTGTTGATGTCAGTGTCAATCTCGATATGTGTTCCTGTGTGTGTGTGTGTCTTCATGTCAGTATCAATCTCGATATGTTTTCCTCTGTGTGTGTGTGTGTTTGTGTGTGTGTGTGTGTGTGTGTGGTCATGTCAGTCTAAATCTCGATATGTGTTCCTGTGTGTGTGCGTGTGTTCATGTCAGTCTCAATCTAGATATGTGTTCCTGTGTGTCTGTGTGTGTTCATGTCAATCTCAATCACTGTATGTGTTCCTGTGTGTGTGTGTGTGTTCATGTCAGTCTTAATCTCGATATGTGTTCCTGTGTTTGTGTGTGTCTGTGTGTCTTCATGTCAGTCTCAGTCTCGATATGTGTTGCTCTGTGTGTGTGTGTTCATTTCAGTCTCAATCTCGACGTGTGTTCCTGTGTGTGTGTGTGTTCATGTCAGTCTGAATCTCGATATGTGTTCCAGTGTGTGTGTGTATATTCATGTCAGGCTCAATCTCGATATGTGTTTGTGTGTGTGTGTGTGTGTGTGTGTTCATGTCAGTCTCAATCTCGATATGTGTTCCTGTGTGTCTGTGTGTGTTCATGTCAGTCTCAATCTCGATATGTGTTCCTGTGTGTGTGTGTGTGTGTTCATGTCAGTCTCAATCTCGATATGTGTTCCTGTGTGTCTGTGTGTGTTCATGTCAATCTCAATCACTGTATGTGTTCCTCTGTGTGTGTGTGTGTGTGTGTTCATGTCAGTCTCAATCTCGATATGTGTTCCTGTGTGTCTGTGTGTGTTCATGTCAATCTCAATCACTGTATGTGTTCCTCTGTATGTGTGTGTGTGTGTGTGTGTGTTCATGTCAGTCTCTATATCGATATATGTTCCTGTGTGTGTGTGTTCATGTCAGTCTGAATTTCGATAGTGTTCCTTTTTGTGTGTGCTTGTGTGTGTGTTCATGTCAGTCTCAATCTGGATATGTGTTCCTGTGTGTGTGTGTGTGTTTTCATGTCAGTCTCAATCTCGATATGTGTTCTCAATCTCAATATGAGTTCCCGTGTGTGTGTGTTCATGTCAGTCTCAATCTCGATATGTTCCTGTGTGTGTGTGTGTGTGTGTGTGTGTGTGTGTGTTCATGTCGGTCAAAATCTCGATATGTGTTTCTGTGTGTGTGTTCATGTCAGTCTCAATCTTGATATGTGTTCCAGTGTGTGTGTGTGTATATTCATGTCAGGCTCAATCTCGATATGTGTTCCTGTGGGTGTGCGTGTGTTCATGTCAGTCTCAATCTCGATATGTGTTCCTGTGTGTGTGTGTGTGTGTTGATGTCAGTCTGAATCTCGATATGTATTCTCGTGTGTGTGGGTGTGGGTGTGTGTGTCTATTTTCATGTCAGTCTCAATCTCGATATGTGTTCCTCTGTGTGTGTCTATTTTCATGTCAGTCTAAATCTCGATATGTGTTTCTGTGTGTGTGTGTGTCTGTTCATGTCAGTTTCAATCTCGATATGTGTTCCTGTGTGTGTGTGTGTGTGTTGATGTCAGTCTCAATCTCGATATGTATTCTTGTGTGTGTGTGTGTGTTCATGTCAGTCTCAATCTCGATATGTGTTCCTGTGTGTCTGTGTGTGTTCATGTCAATCTCAATCACTGTATGTGTTCCTGTGTGTGTGTGTTCATGTCAGTCTTAATCTCGATGTGTTCCTGTGTTTGTGTGTGTCTGTGTGTCTTCATGTCAGTCTCAGTCTCGATATGTGTTGCTCTGTGTGTGTGTGTTCATTTCAGTCTCAATCTCGATGTGTGTTCCTGTGTGTGTGTGTTTTCATGTAAGTCTGAATCTCGATATGTGTTCCAGTGTGTGTGTGTATATTCATGTCAGGCTCAATCTCGATATGTGTTTGTGTGTGTGTGTGTGTGTGTGTGTTCATGTCAGTCTCAATCTCGATATGTGTTCCTGTGTGTGTGTGTGTGTATTCATGTCAGTCTCAAACTCGATATGTGTTCCTGTGTGTGTTCATTTCAGTCTCAATCTTGATATGTGTTCCTGTGTGTGTGTGTGTGTGTTCATGTCAGTCTCAATCTCGATATGTGTTCCTGTGTGTCTGTGTGTGTTCATGTCAATCTCAATCACTGTATGTGTTCCTCTGTGTGTGTGTGTGTGTTCATGTCAGTCTCAATCTCGATATGTGTTCCTGTGTGTCTGTGTGTGTTCATGTCAATCTCAATCACTGTATGTGTTCCTCTGTGTGTGTGTGTGTGTGTGTGTGTGTGTGTTCATGTCAGTCTCAATATCGATATGTGTTCCTGTGTGTGTGTGTTCATGTCAGTCTGAATTTCGATAGTGTTCCTTTTTGTGTGTGTCTGTGTGTGTGTTCATGTCAGTCTCAATCTGGATATGTGTTCCTGTGTGCCTGTGTGTCTTCATGTCAGTCTCAATCTCGATATGTGTACCTGTGTGTGTGTGTGTGTGTGTGTGTGTGTGTGTGTGTGTTCATGTCAGCCTCAATCTCGTTATGTATTCCTGTCTGTGTGTGTGTCTTCATGTCAGTCTCAGTCTCCATATGTGTTCCTCTGTGTGTGTGTGTTCATTTCAGTCTCAATCTCGATATGTGTTCCTGTGTGTGTGTGTGTGTGTGTGTGTTGATGTCAGTCTGAATCTCGATATGTATTCTCGTGTGTGTGGGTGTGGGTGTGTGTGTGTGTGTGTGTGTGTGTGTGTGTGTGTGTGTGTGTGTGTGTGTGTGTTCATGTCAGGCTCAATCTCGATATGTGTTCCTGTGGGTGTGCGTGTGTTCATGTCAGTCTCAATCTCGATATGTGTTCCTGTGTGTGTGTTTGTGTTGATGTCAGTCTGAATCTCGATATGTATTCTCGTGTGTGTGGGTGTGGGTGTGTGTGTGTGTGTGTTGATGTCAGTGTCAATCTCGATATGTGTTCCTGTGTGTGTGTGTGTCTTCATGTCAGTATCAATCTCGATATGTTTTCCTCTGTGTGTGTGTGTGTTTGTGTGTGTGTGTGTGTGTGTGTGTGGTCATGTCAGTCTAAATCTCGATATGTGTTCCTGTGTGTGTGCGTGTGTTCATGTCAGTCTCAATCTAGATATGTGTTCCTGTGTGTCTGTGTGTGTTCATGTCAATCTCAATCACTGTATGTGTTCCTGTGTGTGTGTGTGTGTTCATGTCAGTCTTAATCTCGATATGTGTTCCTGTGTTTGTGTGTGTCTGTGTGTCTTCATGTCAGTCTCAGTCTCGATATGTGTTGCTCTGTGTGTGTGTGTTCATTTCAGTCTCAATCTCGACGTGTGTTCCTGTGTGTGTGTGTGTTCATGTCAGTCTGAATCTCGATATGTGTTCCAGTGTGTGTGTGTATATTCATGTCAGGCTCAATCTCGATATGTGTTTGTGTGTGTGTGTGTGTGTGTGTGTTCATGTCAGTCTCAATCTCGATATGTGTTCCTGTGTGTCTGTGTGTGTTCATGTCAGTCTCAATCTCGATATGTGTTCCTGTGTGTGTGTGTGTGTGTTCATGTCAGTCTCAATCTCGATATGTGTTCCTGTGTGTCTGTGTGTGTTCATGTCAATCTCAATCACTGTATGTGTTCCTCTGTGTGTGTGTGTGTGTGTGTTCATGTCAGTCTCAATCTCGATATGTGTTCCTGTGTGTCTGTGTGTGTTCATGTCAATCTCAATCACTGTATGTGTTCCTCTGTATGTGTGTGTGTGTGTGTGTGTGTTCATGTCAGTCTCTATATCGATATATGTTCCTGTGTGTGTGTGTTCATGTCAGTCTGAATTTCGATAGTGTTCCTTTTTGTGTGTGCTTGTGTGTGTGTTCATGTCAGTCTCAATCTGGATATGTGTTCCTGTGTGTGTGTGTGTGTGTTTTCATGTCAGTCTCAATCTCGATATGTGTTCTCAATCTCAATATGAGTTCCCGTGTGTGTGTGTTCATGTCAGTCTCAATCTCGATATGTTCCTGTGTGTGTGTGTGTGTGTGTGTGTGTGTGTGTTCATGTCGGTCAAAATCTCGATATGTGTTTCTGTGTGTGTGTTCATGTCAGTCTCAATCTTGATATGTGTTCCAGTGTGTGTGTGTGTATATTCATGTCAGGCTCAATCTCGATATGTGTTCCTGTGGGTGTGCGTGTGTTCATGTCAGTCTCAATCTCGATATGTGTTCCTGTGTGTGTGAGTGTGTGTTGATGTCAGTCTGAATCTCGATATGTATTCTCGTGTGTGTGGGTGTGGGTGTGTGTGTGTGTGTGTTCATGTCAGTCTCAATCTTGATATGTGTTCCTGTGTGTGTGTGTGTTCATGTCAGTCTCAATCTTGATATGTGTTCCTGTGTGTGTGTGTGTTCATGTCAGTCTCAATCTCGATATGTGTTCCTGTGTGTGTGCCTGTGTGTTTTCATGTCAGTCTCAGTCTTGATGTGTGTTCCTGTGTGTGTGTGTTCATGTCAGTCTCAATCTCGATATGTGTTCCTCTGTGTGTGTGTGTGTGTGTGTGTGTGTGTGTGTGTGTCTATTTTCATGTCAGTCTCAATCTCGATATGTGTTCCTCTGTGTGTGTCTATTTTCATGTCAGTCTAAATCTCGATATGTGTTTCTGTGTGTGTGTGTGTCTGTTCATGTCAGTTTCAATCTCGATATGTGTTCCTGTGTGTGTGTGTGTGTGTTGATGTCAGTCTCAATCTCGATATGTATTCTTGTGTGTGTGTGTGTGTGTTCATGTCAGTCTCAATCTCGATATGTGTTCCTGTGTGTCTGTGTGTGTTCATGTCAATCTCAATCACTGTATGTGTTCCTGTGTGTGTGTGTTCATGTCAGTCTTAATCTCGATATGTGTTCCTGTGTTTGTGTGTGTCTGTGTGTCTTCATGTCAGTCTCAGTCTCGATATGTGTTGCTCTGTGTGTGTGTGTTCATTTCAGTCTCAATCTCGATGTGTGTTCCTGTGTGTGTGTGTGTTCATGTAAGTCTGAATCTCGATATGTGTTCCAGTGTGTGTGTGTATATTCATGTCAGGCTCAATCTCGATATGTGTTTGTGTGTGTGTGTGTGTGTGTGTGTTCATGTCAGTCTCAATCTCGATATGTGTTCCTGTGTGTGTGTGTGTGTATTCATGTCAGTCTCAAACTCGATATGTGTTCCTGTGTGTGTTCATTTCAGTCTCAATCTTGATATGTGTTCCTGTGTGTGTGTGTGTGTGTTCATGTCAGTCTCAATCTCGATATGTGTTCCTGTGTGTCTGTGTGTGTTCATGTCAATCTCAATCACTGTATGTGTTCCTCTGTGTGTGTGTGTGTGTGTTCATGTCAGTCTCAATCTCGATATGTGTTCCTGTGTGTCTGTGTGTGTTCATGTCAATCTCAATCACTGTATGTGTTCCTCTGTGTGTGTGTGTGTGTGTGTGTGTGTGTGTGTTCATGTCAGTCTCAATATCGATATGTGTTCCTGTGTGTGTGTGTTCATGTCAGTCTGAATTTCGATAGTGTTCCTTTTTGTGTGTGTCTGTGTGTGTGTTCATGTCAGTCTCAATCTGGATATGTGTTCCTGTGTGCCTGTGTGTCTTCATGTCAATCTCAATCACTGTATGTGTTCCTCTGTGTGTGTGTGTGTGTGTGTGTGTGTGTGTTCATGTCAGTCTCAATCTCGATATGTGTACCTGTGTGTGTGTGTGTGTGTGTGTGTGTGTGTGTGTGTGTTCATGTCAGCCTCAATCTCGTTATGTATTCCTGTCTGTGTGTGTGTCTTCATGTCAGTCTCAGTCTCCATATGTGTTCCTCTGTGTGTGTGTGT